>NC_050186.1:1046841-1126841 GCF_008315115.2 Sander lucioperca
GTGAAGTATAATCCAAAAACATACTCTTACACCGACCTAGGACCACAAAACCAGACTGTTCCTTCAGTAGACCAAAACTACTCGCTGGTGTTTTCATCTCTAATGTTGAATCACTCAGGTCAGTACGACTGTAAAGTCTCTACGAGAGTGCAAACGTATTATCTGGTGGTGTGCCCCAAATTTGCCCCCCCTGCTGCAGAGCTCTTCTCAGAGGGAGAAGAAGTCACTCTCAGATGCAGAGATTGGAGAAAGGGTTGGGGGCATGTTTGGTTTATCAAGTCGAACCGAACAGAGGGAAGAATCTTTACTGTACAGTATCAGATAATGAGCAGAGTAAACTGGGACTATGATGAAGGTATCCTGGTTATCTGTAATATCTCAGTGGGAGATGCAGGGGAGTACTGGTGTGTAGTTTATGACCGAGATTATCCGTGTGTGTCAAAAGAGAGAACTGTGTTACTGTACATGGAGCCCTTTGGGATTTACTCCACCTTCTTCAAAGTGCGATGCTCAGTGCTCAGTGTCCTGCTGCTGATGCTCTGTGCTGCTGTAGTCGCTGTGAACCTGAGGACACGGAGAGGAGCGCAGCTTTCAGCTCACACACACACTTAATATGCATATATGTTCATTTCATCATTGGCTTTAATACAGCCTGGTATACACTGGCTTTAATACAGCCTGGTATACACTGGCTTTAATACAGCCTGGTATACACTGGCTTTAAAACAAGGAACGGGACACATTCATGCAGAGAAAACATTTAAACTAGAACACAAAAGACAGAGAGAGAGATTACAGAAACAACAAACAGAAATGATGGGAAATAAGACAGAAATACCCAATGATTACTATTATAATATTATAAAATAAATACCCAATGATTATTATTATAATAATATAAAATAAATACCCAATGATTATTATTATAATAATATAAAATAAGTTTTGAATGTTAGAAGTGATCCTTTGATCCTGACAGGGTGCAGATGTTCCCTTATCGTCTGTATTAGTATGTTGTGTATATATATACATATAGATGATATTATATTGTATATATATTGAGTTAGTTGATCTTTTCTTGATGTTGTTGTGGATATGTGTGATTATGGGGGGGGGGGGGGGCTGCTCTGTTAGGGGACATTGGTTTAATAGTTTAACATGTTGGGCATTCACTTTTTAACATTACTGTCACCTAAGAGTTTTATTACAAATAATTTTACCTGTATGTGTGTGTGTTTGTGTGTGTGTGTGTGTGTGTGTGTGTGTGTGCATGTGTGCGTCTCTGTGTGTGCGTTTGGTGTTTTAAGCCCCCAACGTTGTCTTAAAGGCAGCACTGCCTGGAAGGCACTAGGATTAGGCAATGGTTAGGTGCCTTGAAGTCGACGTTGGGGGCTTAAAACACCATCGAGCATCTGTGTGTGTGTGTGTGTGTGTGTGTGTGTGTTCCAGATGTTTTATTTTAAATCTAAAGATTATGTGATGTTGTATATTATATATGAAGGAATATGAATTGTCTTTAATGCATTTATAATAGTTGTATCTTGCAGTGTTGTCAGTGTTATAAACGTGTTATTATATCTTGGTCTATATCTATAATCTATCGTCTGTATAATAAACATTATTAATGAACAATCAAACTTGTTCTGATTGTGATTTCTGATTAATTATTATAAGCAACATATCTCTGGGTCTGTAAAATGTTTCTTATGTTAACTTTCAGTAAGTAAAGTTGATTTCTAGAGCACATTTAAACACACATTAATCTGACCAAAGTGCTGAATAAAAGAACATTACAATGTAATTATCAAAACCCAAAAAGAAGATCCCAACGCCAACAACAAGCAGCAGTTCCCAAACCCAGAATGATGACATGATGAGAACAGATAGAGAGATTAGAGAGTTATAATGGGTCTTTATCTGAGATATAAAAACAGAAATGGAGGGAGACCATCTGATATGTGAAGGCAGCAGCTTCCACCGTCGTGGAGCAGCAGCTGGAAAGACTCTGTCCCATATTTGGCAGTTTGCAGATGATCTGTATCTGTGTTTTATTATAAAGTTAATGAAATAAAAGGTGTACTTTGTCTCAGCTACAGCTCTGAGTCTCTCCCTCTGCTCCCGTTTACCTCACCACTGAGTCACACTTCATGTCCCGCCCACAACACTATCTGGTTGGTAGATGTTAGACGAGTAACAGCCAATCAGCACTCACCACTGAGTCTCACTTCATGTCCCGCCCACAACACTATCTGGTTGGCTAGATGTTAGATGCGTATCAGCCAATCAGCACTCACCACTGAGTCTCACTTCATGTCCCGCCCACAACACTATCTGGTTGGTAGATGCTAGACATCTATCAGCCAGCAAAATGGAGAAGAAGCAAAATTGCCCAATCTCAAAATTGAAAAATGATGGTTTATCCTGGGGTGTCTCCCCTTAATGAAGAATGGTTACCCTAAGTTGGCAATCTGATAATGAATGAAATAAACATAGTTCAGTCATTATCATATTGCCAACTTTCAGTGGGACGGCCACAGCAAATTGTATATCCGAATAAAAAACACATTTTCTATGGGCTCTTAAGGCAAAATGTGGATGTTCATCATGGAAACATTAAAGGTATATTTCTGCATTAAAATGTCTAAAAACGTCTATACCTATGTTATATATTTTGTTGAGTTGTTTACTTACACTATCCCAAATGTTTCCAATAATGTTCAAACCGAGAGCAAATCTGTTATTTTATTTTAATGACACGGGACGTTTCATTTAGTCACCTGTCAGTGCCGCATAAAACCTTTGACCCCTCTGGTTCCTCTAACTTCTGTCAAAACACGGGAGCACAGATGATATGTTCGAGAGTAATTGTAAATCATACAATGTCACAGGAAGAATAATACTCAGTAACAGTAACCATGCTTTCTGCCGCATGGCATCATTTGGTCATTGATTACATGCCACTTACAACACAGTAATACAGCAGAGATCTTATTGATCGATTGATCCAGCTTCACATTATGTGCTACGTTGACAAGTAGCTCATGCTAATGCTCGGTGGGGAACGTTACCGTTATAAGGTTATAACATCGTTCAACAAGCTCATGAAGTTATTTTAGGTATAATTGTTTTCATCAAGGTAAAGTTAACGTTAAACAGCACTGGGCTAACCCACAATTACGTTTGTCAGCTGTATAGATAGAAGACAAATCTAATGCTAATTTAGCTAGCCAAAGTAGTATCTGCTGATAAACCATGTTGATCAATTTGATCTGCTAATGTTAGCATGCTATCTCGGAGCCCACCGCTGTCTTCCATTATGTCCGCACTCTCACTTCGGCAGCCTTTTTTTGCCCACGGCTCTGTTCTGAATGTGAGAGATAGCAGCCCCCTGATATGCATATAAGAACTGGAAATAAATAGAGAGGGACATCTATAAATGTGGATTTATGAAATAAAATTACCATGAAATAAGTAAAAGTAAAACTTTTTAATATATTTATTTAACAAATTGATTCATTTATATATGAATATTTACATTGATTTAATTATTTATGTATTTATTGCCTCATTTATTTATTTCATGATGCATTTCAAAGGCATATTAACTTTTTTATTCATGTATTTATGAATTTAATTAATTTATGTATTTATTAATGTATTTAATATTGAATAAAACAGCATTCCATATACTCCCAACACTGGTGATGAAATATTATAAACATTTCTCAAAATGAAAGACAGTTTCTTTAAATGGCAGATATCTGTCCAAACTG
The DNA here is from genome assembly GCF_008315115.2 of Sander lucioperca. NCBI lineage: Eukaryota > Metazoa > Chordata > Actinopteri > Perciformes > Percidae > Sander > Sander lucioperca. The sequence goes on from NC_050186.1 coordinate 1,050,615, forward strand.
TAGCGATCTTTAACAACAGCGAATTATCATTTTAGTTCCCGGAGTTGTTCTCCTTGGAGACCTCCTACACAAATATCTCCTTTTTTATGTTCATCCAGTCTTTATACCTGAGAGTGTCCAGTCTCCAGAGTGGATCCTTAAGTCCAGTCGACAGCAGCTTCACTCCTGAGTCTCCTGGATGATTGTAGCTTAGGTCATGCACACTCAGATGGGAGGGGTTGGATCTCAGAGCTGAGACCAGAGAAGAACAGCCTTCCTCTGAGATCAGACAGCCTGACAGACTGCAAACACACAAAACAACACACAATCAAACATCCACTAATGGCAATCAACAAATTAACATTACTGGTAGCTCTCTGATTCCTCTGATATTTCAAGTACCAACAACAGAGTGAGAAGAAATTGTTTAAGAAGAGACAATCTTAGGGACGTTACGAGTTTATCCATTAATGTAAATCAGGATTTAGGTGACCATCAGTTAAACAGGTTGATGAATCCTGACCTGAGATTATCCAGTTTACAGTGTGGACTCTGAAGTCCAGCTGACAGCTGCTCCACTCCTGAATCCTGCAGGTTGTTGTTACTCAGGTCCAGCTCTCAAAAGAAAACAAGAGGAAGATAAACCATTTGTGAAATTTAGAAATGCTGACATGAGAGAGGCTGTTGGAACAGCAAGGAGCTTAGAGAAACATCTGAAATAATTGCAACATAATCTGTCACCTGATCTGACCTGAGAGTCTTAAGTGTGCAGTGTGGACTCTGAAGTCCAGCTGACAGCTGCTCCACTCCTGAATCCTGCAGGTTGTTGTTATTCAGGTCCAGCTCTCTCAGACTAGAGGACTGGGAGCTGAGAACTGAGGACAGAGCTTCACAGCTTCTCTCTGACAGGTTACAGCCACTCAGCCTGGAGAGATGATAATCAACAAAAAGCAAACAAGAGGAAGATAAACCATTTGTAAGATTCAGAAATGCTGACCTAAGAGAGGCTGTTTGAACTGCAAGGAGCTTAGAGAAACATCTGAAATCATTGCAACATAATCTGTCTCCTGATCTGACCTGAGAGTCTTAAGTGTGCAGTGTGGACTCTGAAGTCCAGCTGACATAAGCTTCCCTTCTGAATCCTGCAGGTTGTTGTTACTCAGGTCCAGCTCTCTCAGACTAGAGGACTGGGAGCTGAGAACTGAGGACAGAGCTTCACAGCTTCTCTCTGTAGGTAAGATGAATACCAGAGCTGACCACTGAGCAGGACACAGTTTATCTGTGGAGAGATGTCCTGATCTCAGGGACTGTTGGAGCTCCTCCACTAGAGAACGACCATTCAGTTCATTCAGACAGTGGAACAGATTGATGCTTCTCTCTGCAGACAGATCCACACTGATCTTCTCCTTGATGTACTCAACTGTTTCCTGATTGGTCTGTGAGCTGCTCTGTTTCCTGTTTTATTGTGATAGTCTGGTTTTCTGTGCTGTCTTCTCTAGTTTTACTTCCTGTTTTCCCGCCCTTGTGGTTACCTGATGTTTCTCACCTGTTTCCCAGCCCTTGTGTCACCTGCCTCGTTACCTCGTTACACTGTGTATTTAGTCTTTGTCTTCCCCTTGTCCTGTGTCAGATCATTTTGTGTGTGTGCCTGGTCAGTTTGTTCCTGTCAGTGTGTTTCACTCTTGTGCCTGCATTCAGTATCTTCCCAGTGGTCTTTTGTTCCTGTAAGTTTTTTCGCTGTAAGTTTTTGTTAACACCCTTTTCCTCATGTTTTTGCATCATTTTGGACATTAGTTTTTGCCTTCACCCGTTGGACTCCCTGTGTGGTTTCTGCCTGCTTCATTTTTGGATCGCCTTTGGTTTTCTCCCTGTTTTTGTGTTAATAAATCCTTGAGCTCAAACTTCTCCTGCCTGATCTCTGTTTTTGGGTCCTCAAATTCCCCAGCTCATAACATTCCTGCTTTAGCAATTCCCTCAAACACACACTGTAACTTCTTCTGGTTTGATTTGAGTTTACGCTTACAAACTCCAGAACGACTTCCTGTAAGAACACACAACAAAGAAGATCAGTAAGCAATTTATAAAGTACATATGACAGTTTACTTCCCCTAAAGATATAAATCCTCTTACTGCTCTGCAGACAGTCTTGTCTTGGATCTTCTTCAGCTCATTCTTCACAAATGTGACAATGTCGTCCTCCAGCAGCTGGAACAGAAGATTATATGAATGACACACTCAAACTGAAATCATGGAAGCAAACATGAGATCCATGTCTACAGACTGACAATCCTTCGGTCTATAACATTCACCAGATGATTGTGAACAAGATAGATGTAAGTAGTTGTTGTACATGTACAGACCATAAAGATGGAGTCCAGGTGTGTGTGATGCTGCTGGGCAGACTGACCACTAAGAACCTCTGAGCTCTCCTGGTCCACTCTGTGGAGGAATCAGGAAGAATTAGCTCACATCATGCCTGTCCACACAGAGACCCACACAAGGTAAAGGTCCTCTGACTTATTACAACATTGAATCAGATGGTTTCCCCTGACATTAAATTGTTGGTTGTACTGCTGATCCCACTGTGATTCAACACGAAGAACTAAGAAGCAAACCAAGGCTACAACTAGTGTCTTTCACTAAGGACTTCTCTTGGTTTGTTTGTACAAACTTAGTGTGAACACAAAACAAGTGAATATTGGGCTGAACCAAATCTAAAACAACATAAAATATTGTCTGATGAAAACAACTGAATATTAGAAAAAAACATGAGTACACGGCAGAGTTTTGCTCTAAAACTGAGCTTTTTGCTAAAGTCCAGTTCAGACCAAAGATTCTGGACGAGCCTAGTTGAAACCAGGGGTGATGTGAGTGCTGGACAGTTAGAGACGGTTGTCTCACCTCTGAGCTTTGGTCTGGCTGTCCTGTTCCCCACACAGAGTGGTTTCTCTGTCCTCACACTGATCCATGCTGCTGAACTCAGCCTGTCATCTGCAGAGGAAACAACATAATTTCTCATTGGCTCTTCTTGTCTCTTTCACATCACTGTCAGTTGAATGCATCATCAGCTGCTGTAGTTCTACTCTGGACGTTCATCAAAGACACCTCTGGAGCCTCAAAACGCTGACAACAGCACTTTTACAAATGCACGACGACAAAGAGAAATAAATTTCAAACCAACAAAAATAAACTACAAAGTAAAAGATTTGACAACAATGACTTTGAATCATTATCTGAGTTATTTAGCTTTGTCTCTGTTGAAATCGTATGAAGAGGCATTTAGCTGGAGGGGTGGGGAAAACATTAGAGATCACTTTGTCAAAGCTAATAAACTCATGCATGGAAAGAGTGTTGGTAACATGGAGAGGCAGACAGTCGTTTCCACTAGGAGATAAAGGACAGTCACGTTAATGATTAGAGACACAGTGAGACAGAGGACGGCCAGTTACTTCATGTCCTGTGGTCCTGTGATAAGGTCCAGGAACTTTGGACCGGGATAAATGATAACCTATGTCAGATTGCAGGGACCTAGGCTCCATTCAGCCCGACATTATTTGTTCTGGGAGATGGGTCAATCCTAAACGGGATGGATAAGCCCATAAGAAGCTGGGTCCAGACTAGTTTAACCCTCTCAGGTCTAAGCCATTTGTTCCCATCTTTGTTTCCCCTGGTCTCCTTGTGTAATAATGGTTAGAGAACTTTAACCCTGTTCTGCACCATCAAGTTCTAGACATCATTTCTTTCAGGAGAATCAGGATATGTTGCAGGGATGTCACATGGATGTAGAAACTGTTATATGACTATAGAGACAAAAAAAGACTGAACAGAAATTGAAATCACACAGAGAACAATAATGTTCCTTTTGGCTTTTGAAAAGTGTTCTTCTAGGTGTTGGCAATCAGGGAGAAACAGAAGTAAACACTCCGTTTCAATGACTTACACAAAAGATTGAACTCATTCTTCCAATGGATCAGGGAGGGTTTGGTCTTAAAATATCTACATTTATGTATCAAATGTTTTGCTAATAGCACCAAATTGTAGAGAACAAAATCTACCTTCTTATCTTCAACAAAAACACCAAACTTTATAGTCTTCACACACACATAGACACACACAGACACACAGACACACACACAAACAGAGACACACACACATGCGCGCGTCAGGGTTACTGGCAGATGCCGTGCGACCGTGCATTTGGGCGGCACTCAGACACTACAAATCATCACCAATGAAAAGGGAACTCCCTGCTGAGTTCAATGATACTTCACACAAGACTCTGCGTCAAACAGTTATGACAGTTAGACCACACATTATAAGTTTCATCTAAATCGGATGATGTTTGTCGTATAAGGCTGATTTCTTGTTGCCAGCGGGGGGCGCTATGACCAAAAGTCAATTTTGGCCTATAAATGTCCTCAGGCCTGGACTCTTGTCAATCTCGAGAAATTTCGGCCAAATTGGACAATGTACAGTAAAGTTACAACAACTTCTTCGATCATCAATAAATGCTCAAAATGGCCGCCACGCTACGGCCACACCGTTGGACGAAAAGTTTTTCTTTTAATAACTTTTCATCGTTAAGGTGTTGAGATGATACAGATCAAGTTTGAAATCGATCTGATGGAATCTCTACGAGGAGTTCGTTAAAGTATAGCACCTTGACTTTTAGATCTACTTCCTGTTGCCACTAGGGGGCGCTATGACTTTAAGTAAATATCGGCATGTAGATGTCCTCAGGGTTGGACTCTTATGAATCCTGCAAGGTTTCGAACCAATTGGACAATGTACACTCAAGTTACACCCACTTCCTGTTTCGATGGCGAAACGCACAAAATGACCGCCCCGCCACGGCCACGCCCTATGACGAAAAGTTTTTCTTTTAAACAGAATGTCATCTTTAAGGTCTTAAGATGGCACTGACCAAATTTGAAGTTGATCGGATGAAATCTCTAGGAGGAGTTCGTTAAATTACGACATGTGGAAATGGCTTTCAATTCAAAATGGCGGACTTCCTGTTGGGTTTAGGGTATGGCTCCATTGGCGATTTTTGTACGTCTTGACATGTTACAAATGTGTACCAAGTTTCGTTAGTTTACGTTAAACGTACTACAGGGGCTCCATTTTTTTTAACTTTGTAGGGGGCGCTAGCGAGCCATTTTTGTGCACCTATTCCCAAAACCCTTAAAATACGTACATTTTCACCAGACTTGATGCGACCGCCAATGTTGCAACACGGTCTCACGGTAATTCATGAAATTGTCATGTTAAATTGTCACTTTATTTTTAATCTATTGATTCGTGTACAACAACACGTTTATCTTGTTTTTGTTCGTGGTGGCCAGCACAAAATGGGAACCATCTATACAGAGGTTGGGTTCAGGAAAAGATTAACGGGAAAAGCAAACGTCACACGCCGGGAGACGGCTGCGGGGGAGGACGTGACAATAACGGGATGGTTAACGGGTAAACAAAACGCCACACGCGGTCTCCCGGGTGAAAGTCCTGTATTGTTTGAGCCATCCACGCCCCCAACCAACCTCCTTACGCTGATTTTCGGCTTTTCATACTACTCGCTACCGTAGTCATTCTGTAATCACAACATATGCTTCCCATTGAAATACATTAGTTTACATTTTCGTGCTGGCCACCACAGGAAAAAAAAGAAAAATGTCCCCGTGAACATGAGTCAATAGATTAAATAACGTCACCATTTCACGAACTGCCATGAGATTGGGTTGAATGTTGGTGAGTTTTTGAGTATGTTAAGCCCCTTAAAAAGGCGATTCATTTGCCGTAATTATAATAATTCCTTCAGTTTCAATAGGGCCTTCGCCGCTGTTAGCACTCAGGCCCTAATATTACATTTTATTTATAACACACTTTATATTTAAAGAAATCTCAAAGTTCTACATAGAAATGCTACGGAGAAAAAAATATTAAAACTAAAAGAAACAACAAAAAAGACAAGGAAAGGGGTAAGAAATCAGCCAAAAGCTCTGCTGAAAGGTGGGTCTGAAGGCCGCGTTTAAAAGCATCCCCAGTCTGTGGTGTCCTCGGGTGGTCAGGGAGAGCCTTCAACAGCCGTGGGAGCAGCTGAGCAACATGCCTGCTCGCCCATAGTACGGAGGTTGGTCCTGGGGGGTTTCAGGAGTAGGGTTGGGTACCGAAACGGTAGGAATCGGACCAGATTAGAACGCAAATTTCGGTTCCTGATTTCAGTTCCACTTAATGTGTTGACTGAAATATTTTCCCTCTGTCGCTCCGAAACGGACGTAAAAATATCACACTTTCTCTGTAGTCTACCGTTAGCTATAGCTATCGTTAATGTAGGCTACTTTTAAAATGCCATATTTTCCCTCTGGGCTCACTAAAACAGACGTAAAATCCTTTCTTTGATGTCATTTTTCAGTTTTTCAAGAATCGGTTTAGGAATCGGAATCGGAAAGTACCGGTTCAGCATCGGAATCGTAAAAATCCAAACAATGTGGCCAGGTTGGTTCAGTGGGTAGAGCAGGCGCACACATACTGAGAGGCTTATGCCTCGACGCAGAAGGTCCAGGGTTGGAGTCCGACGTGTGTGCTATTCGTGCATGTCTTCCCCCCTCTCTCTCCTCTTCCATATCGAGCTGTCTTATCAATTAAAGGCTGAAATGCCCCAAAAAAAACGATACCCAACCCTATTCAGGAGATATGCTGAACTAGAGCGGAGGGAACGTGTGGAGGGTTGTGGGGCGAGGAGTTCCTTGAGGTAGGGAGCATCACCATGGTGAGTAGAAGGGAAACCTTCAGGTTCTGACATTGATGACAATTCATAACAGTTAACCCTTGTGTTGTCCTCGGGTCAAATTTGACCCGTTTTTAAAGTTTTAATATCAGAAATATGGGTTTCTTTGAACCAAAATGCCCAAAAATAACATGGATGTATGAATGTATGTTATATGGAATCCATACAATGATCGTTGCACGTAAAATTAATGATTACTTTTATTGAATTTTGGGTGTTTTATTCAATTTTATAAACATATTTAAATGTTTTTAAAACAATATTGTGACTAAACTGTGACATACACCAGTCTGTGATTCACTTAACATCCTTTGATGAAATATTAGTCAAAATAATTCATAATTTCAGCTTTTTTTAACTCAAAAATTAGGTATAATGTCATATAAATTCATTCAAATTCACTTTTGACCATGGACAAGAAGTTCATGGTCGACGGGGAGACAACACCAGGGTTAAGATAGATTCAGCAGCAGAGCCAGTAGTGTGCATAGCTGCTGTTAGTGTGGAAGGCATAGGTAAGCTGTTGTATCACATTGTGTGAAGAAGCAAACAAAATACAATATGTATTTATTATTATGCTTTTCTATCATTAAAATTAAAATATACAAAGCCCACCACTGAAAGGGAATAGAAAGTTAAATGAAATAATATACAAAGTAAAACATGATGGTGTCATTAGAAATTGCAATACATTTTATTTTATTCTTTATTTTCTTTTTCTTTTATATTTTTTTATTATTTTATTTCATTTCAAGGTTTGGATGTCTGTGAACACTTATTTGCACAGAAAATAGATTCTGATATTGATGAACATTACATGCTGTTGTGAAGTATACTGTGAGGAACGTTTCTAATAAATCTTAATAAAAATAAATTTTAGAAAAACTAATATTTAAAAAAAATGACATGATGTTCATACAAGTCAAAGAAGTTTACTTTAGGTCAACAATTCAGTAGACAGAAAATCAAACTGCCAGTTTGGGATTTTGGTTCAAAGGTTCTTAGTGAGCTAATGTTTATATGCTAAAGTAGGCCAAAGTTCAGCCATAGCTACGTTGTTAGCTTCTAGCAAAAAGTTAGGCACTGCTGGGCACTGTTAGGCACTGTTAGGCACTGTTAGGCACAGCTAGGCACTGCTAGGCACTGTTAGGCACTGCTAGGCACTGTTAGGCACTACTAGGCACCGCTAGGCACTGTTAGGCACTGCTAGGCACCGTTAGGCACTGCTAGGCACCGTTAGGCACTGCTCGGCACTGCTAGGCACCGTTAGGCACTGTTAGGCACTGTTAGGCACTGCTAGGCACCGTTAGGCACTGTTAGGCACTGCTAGGCACCGTTAGGCACTGTTAGGCACTGCTAGGCACCGCTAGGCACCGTTAGGCACTGTTAGGCACCGCTAGGCACTGTTAGGCACTGTTAGGCACTGCTAGGCACTGTTAGGCACTGCTCGGCACTGCTAGGCACCGTTAGGCACTGCTAGGCACTGCTAGGCACTGTTAGGCACTGCTAGACACTGTTAGGCACTGTTAGGCACTGCTAGGCACTGTTAGGCACCGCTAGGCACTGCTAGGCACTGCTAGGCACTGTTAGGCACTGCTAGACACTGTTAGGCACTGTTAGGCACTGCTAGGCACTGTTAGGCACCGCTAGGCACTGTTAGGCAAGGACACTAGTGGTGTGTCTCAGCATAGCCATCTAGCAGTAGGGGGTTTAAACACAACATAAACGTGAACCACTGTCTTACATGAATATTTTTGAACATTTAAAAAAAAATATATATATATATAAAAAAAAAAAAATCGATATTGCCTTTTTGAAAATCGATACAGTAGGGGTGTGCATTGGCACTGCCCTCACAATTCGATTACGATTCACCAGGTAACGATTCGATTCAATTTGATTGTACAATGCATTGCGATGCATCAAAATTCTACTGCACACAACAAGGCACATTTTTCATCAGTCATGATGCAATACAAGCAGTCAGATATTGAACAACAGATTTTATTGACTGCTATGTGTGTATTTTCACTCTCCTGTATCTTTGACATAAATGTCATTAAATCAAATAAAATTGAATGGTACAAGGTATTAGAGTTTAGATTCTCGGCCCAAGCCCGAGCCCGGGCCGTTATTTCCGCCACTATCCTCGGACCGGGCCGGCCGGGCCGGAGCCTTGATCCCGTTTTTTTTTTTTTTATCCATTACCTATTTAGCCTAACTGGGTGGGGAGAAAGCTATGCCATAATCAGAAATATTATAAATATGTATATATAAGCTATATAAAAGTAACAAATGTGTACAAAATTTAGGCTGCAGTTACAAAATGCAGCACTTCATGCGCGGAGTCTCCTCCTCTCGCACGCATCACATGGCTGTATGGTGGAGCATCACACCAGGCCTGCTGGGCCGTATGGTGGAGCATCACACCAGGCCTGCTGGGCCGTATGGTGGAGCATCACACCAGGCCTGCTGGGCTGTATGGTGTATCTTAAGTGCAACATGGAGCTTGAAGATGTAAAGAAAAAAAGAAAAACAGGAGAATAACTTTGAGCAAGTGTGGAGGAAAGTCGGAGGTATGGAAGCAGTTTAAACAAGTCGTGGGCAGTGACAACAATATGTTGTTCATCATTGTTTCTTTTTTTTACGTTTCTTCATTCAGATCCGTGTGCGATCCGTTCCATTCTGAATAAACTAACAGCAGTTTACAGCTTCGTCCTTGTTGCATTATTCTAAACAGATTTCTGTAGTTCAAACAACTCTGAATTGTAGTTGAGAACGTCAGTTATAACGGCCCACGTGTTAAAAAAGTGTCGGGTTTAAATCGGGCTCGGGCTCATAATTACAGTTAATGTGTCGGGCCGGGCTCGGACGCAACGTGCTCGGGCTCGGGCAGGTTCGGGCTTGATTTTTTGGGCCGATCTAAGCTCTACAGATATGGCATTTTCAAACCTGAAAAAGAAAACACAAATCACTGCTTTCAGTGCTTTGAATGAGTGATGATTTGTTGTTGTTGTTGAAGCCAACTCAGGATGCAACGATCAACGTGGTTCCTGAAGTTAGTTGTATTGCCAACGTGCTTGATTTTAGTGTGGCAGGTTTTACACACCGCGTAAGTCTTGTCTAGTTTCCCATTAACTTCGTAGAATCCGAAATGTGCCCAGATGTCCGCTTTCCAAGCTTTGGGTGCGTTTTTAATCACCCGTCTATCGCGGTCATCTCCCGCCGCCTCAGCCATCTTGATTGTTGTTGTTATGCCCCCGGAAGTAATTGAAACTTCACAACTTTATTGTCCACTCAAGGCCAGAAAATAAACAGTGACATAATCGATTATGGCACTTTGCCGCATCGATGCTGAATCGTGCATGCCCCGCATTGCGATGCATTGCCGAATCGATTATTGTTGACACCACTACGATACAGTATTGCAAAATAAAATATCGCGATACTCAAGTGTATCAATTTTTTCTTACACCCCTATTATGCAACACTGTTTGCACTGAATTGTAAATGATATTTTACAAAAATACACTGAATTACAAGGCTATAGAGAACAGTGCGCTGTTGCAGACTTATATACTAATGTTTTAATGACATTGTTTTATTATAGTCAGTCGGGAAGTGAAGTGGGCCGAAAACTCCAGCGCTGAAAATGAGTCCCACTCCGGCCCTGCATTTCTGTGAAATCACGTGACCACCGAGAGTCCTCTCTTACCCTCCTGTTTTTAGTTTATTTACTTATTTTGAAGTCAAACTGTTTCTGTGAAATCCCGTGACCACCGAGTGTCCTCCCTCTCTGCTGATATATAAACTGATCTTTGCCTCCTCTACATCACAGACCAGCAACACAGGTAAGAACACTTTGAAACTGGAAATACTTTAAAATGATACTATCAGGAGGTAATACCAGACATAAATCCACACTCCACCCCTGGCTCTTCATGCCACTGTACTCTCTCTGCTGTAATGCTCTTTTTATTTCTATCTTTATTTTTAATTTAATAAATACTGTGTACATATACTTATATTGTTTATATATTATTTAGAGAATGTGTGATGTGCACCAACGACACCAAAACAAATTCCTCGTATGTGTTAAAAAACATACTTGGCAATGAAGCCCTTTCTGATTCTGAAATGCATGAGGAAAATGTATTTGACATAACTAATAACTGAACATAGGAATGTACTAATTTACATTTATATTGTTTATTATTTTCTTTCTTTCTTCCAGACAGTTTCTGTAGTCTTCAGCTTCTGGAACTTCAGATCCATTTCTCTGGACCTCTTTCTGGGTTGACCTGGACTTTAAAAACTCAGGTATGTATCACAGGTTGGATGTTTTTCTGCTGAATCAGTCTGTCTTCCTGTTTGTTACATCAGCTGCTGCTCTGCTCCTGAGACCAACAGGCCTCTCAAAGGTGTCCCTAAAAAACTAAAGAAAAAGTAGTAAAGTGTTTAGTCCGTTTGATAAATGGCCATAATGTGAAATGTTTAACACGTCTAACTGTGCTGGACCCTCCAGTCAGTCCAGTGTTGTCGTGTTGTTGGTCGAGCATTTAAAAGTACTTAAGTTTCTAAAGATGGAGTCTAGAGAGAAGTTCCCACATACAGACGCCTCTGATTTTATAATGCCAGAGGTCAGGAGATGCCCCAGATTTAAATGCATGAGAAAAATGTATTTGACATAACTATATACTGTACATATATACTGTATTGGTTCTACCTATCCCAAAAAATATTGATTCAATGATTCTAATATGTTATTTACATGAGCTGTTGATTCGTTCTGTTAATAAAATAGGATATAAATAATGTTAAAACTAGAGTTGAGCCGGATACTCGGCTGAAACGAGTATCCGGTACAGATAAAGCACTTTTGCCGAGTACGAGTATTATACGAGTAATACGAGTCAATATCTGTGCTCGGGTTGAATAAAAATCCTCATTGGGTAGCTGACTGTGTCTGCGTTCTGTGATAGGCTAGTCGTCACAGAGCCCCTCCCCCACACACATACAGCTCTGCTCACTCACACAGAACAACTCTCTCTCTGTCTCTCTCTCTGTCTCTCTCTCTGTCTCTGTCTGTCTCTCTCTCTCTCTCTCTCTCTGTCTCTCCCTCAGTCACTCAGGTTCGCGGGTCTTTTCCGTTAACGTTTAGGGTTTCTTCAGCTTCAGGTTTGTTTTTTACTTCAGTTTGTAGTTCTTCCTTATTAACCAGTAGAGTTCTGGTAAACGTGGGGTTTGATCAGACGTGGTTCTTGGTAGAATGAGACTCGCGTTGCGTCTCTGCCTGTTTGAGTTTTTTTTTCTTTTTTAAACCGTCAGCTGGCTCTAAACAGATCTGAAAAACAGCGTCGGACTATTTGATCTGTAGAACACAGTCCCCCCCGCCCCCCTCTCTCTCTTTCTCTCTGTCTCTCTCTTACTCACTCACACACACACACACACACACACACACACACATACAGGTTTGTGGCACTATCTTTGTGGGGACCTGTCATTGACGTAATACATTCCCTAGCCCCTTACCCTAACCTTAACCATCACCAAAAAATGCCTAACCTTAACCCTTACCCTCACCCTAACCATAACCTAATTCTAACCCTAATCCTAAAACCAAGTCTTAACCCTCAAACAGACCTTTAAACTTGTGGGGTCCAGCATTTTGGCCCCACAAAGTTGTTGGGACCCCACAAGTATACTGGGCTCCCAGTTTTTGGACCCCACGAATATAGTTAAACAAGCCCACACACACACACACACACACACTCACACACACACAGACAACACACACACACACACACACACACACACACACACTCACACATATACCTGGTGTGGAAATAAAACCATCACACTGATCATAAAAAAATTAAAAGTTAAAAAAAGAAAGTTATGTTGAGTATGAAAACTCTTGTTCATTACATTTTACTTCATAATTCAACCTCATGTGTTGTATTCATTGTTCTTGTTCTGTATATAGTTTGTTTGTTATTGTGATCTGAAGCTCAATGCTGATGCTGTCATGTAAATAGTTTTCTAATCAGCAATAAATATAACAATTTCTGATCAACCCATATCAATTGCATGCTTAAAATAACATACCGGTTAAAGCCCCGCCCATTTCAAGACAACCCGACACACTTCCGGGTTAAATCCCGCCCACTTCCGGGTTAGGCCCCGCCCAGTCCGAGTACAGATACAGATACAGATAATTCATATGGTTAACAGATACAGATACAGATACAGATAATGCTGTACTCGCTCATCCCTAGTTAAAACTATAGAGTTTTAAGTAATGTAGTAGTGGTTATTTCATCTACAAAAGAGTTATTCATAATCAAGAAATCTGAGTTTAATAAACTCAAAAGAAAGTAAATGCTACTGGCAATAGTTTGAAGTAAGTAAAATTTCAAAAAAAAATTTAAGTTTTCACTTATTCCAATTAACTAATTTGAGCAAATCCACTAGACATCAAGGAAGAAGCCAAGGCACTCGTCTTTCACGAAAATATACAGTATATAAAATGCCTTTAATGCATCTGGTACATTCTAAATAGAATAAGATAAAAACAACTTCAACTTTAACTATTTTTAGCATTTGGGTTTACAGTTTAATAACTAAACAGAGATTCTTTCATACCTTCTGTCACGGGACTCAGTGGACCCAAAAGCACGACTCGAAGCAGATGTAAAAGGTAATGGAGTTTGTTGTACAAAGGTACAAAAAGAGCAGGCAAAAACGTGGTCAAAGGCAGGCAAGAGATCATACAAAAACACAGGGAAGAGACACTAGGAATACCGCTGGAGAGTGAGACACGAGGTACTGCAACCATCTGGTAATGAAAGTATCTCTATCTATCTATCTATCTATCTATCTATCTATCTATCTATATATATATCTATCTATCTATCTATCTATCTATCTATCTATCTATCTGTCTGTGAAAAGGCTGCATTTCTTCCTTTTCACTAGGCCCTGTTTCCAAAATGAAGACTGTTTTGTGTCTGCTTAATTCTTAATATCACTATAATGTTGAAGGTTATTGTTTTGGTGTATTTCTTACTTTATTATTTGGCAATCCTAAGGTGAAGAACAATAGGTAAGATAGTTCTGCATAAACTGACATTTTTATAATATTTGGGGTGCCTATTGTAGTGGGTGCACATATATGAATATATTGTATTGTCGGCAGTAACTGATCTATCTAATTGTAATGATGTTTTCAGAAACTTTGAGAAAACAGAAAGTGTTACTGTTGCTTGCTCATTATAGCTCACCCTATAATCACCTGTGCAGGTGGTAGGGTCCAATTAGGGGAGGCTGAGTTAAAAAGGGCTTCAGGGGAAGAAAGCTTGAGGATGTTGGCAGCTTGCTGTGAGGTTGTCGTTTTGTTTGCTGTTATTTTGCCTCAGTTTAATATTCTGTTTTGTATTTTTGAGTATGGTTTAGTGTAATTTGTGTTAATAAAAACACAAATTGGGAACTTGAAAAGCCTCTTCTCCAGTCGTGAGTCATGAACTAAGAGCGGGAGCTGGACCTGACACCTTATGGTAGAATAACATTGAAATAAAAAAGAGCTGAAATGAAATTAACAGTTGTTTTCTTTGATTACGTTTTCACTCAGAATCCAACAATTGTGAAACATGAGAGAAACTGGTGTTTTTACATTTAAAGAGACAGTTAAAAGATTGTTCCATTCATGCAGGCGTTTTCAGCAGCTGTTACAATCCCATCGCTTCAAGTATATCAGCCTTGTTTTCCTAAAATGATGCCTGGAGTAAAACCCATCATGCCCTCCCATGGCAGCAAAAATGATTATTTATACTTATACTTATTTTTAATTGTCTGTAAGCATTTATCAATTTCATCGAATAAAACCAAGTATATAGCTGTGGTCTACCGAAAGACTTCAAAGTTGCCATGTCGCAGGGCAACGTGAGACGGCCTCCCGTGAGTCTCAAACATGATAAGCCATGGCTGTATCTCCAAGGTTTCTAGTCATCTAGACCAGGGGTCTTCAACGTTTGTTAAGCCAAGGACCCCTTATCTGAGAGAGGGATAGAGCAGGGACCCCCTACTACATATTTTATAAAAATTAAGTTGCATATTTAACTGGGCCTACTATAAAAGCCTAAAGTCATTATACATACCTTTTTAGTGCATAGATATAAAAGTAATTGTTGGTATGATTTTATAAATCATGTTTTAATGTTAAACATACATGTGACACAGTGCATCCTTAGGATGAACTCTATCTGGAGCTTAATGACTACCTTACATATAGGCCAGTAAGCCTATCATTATTATGTCTTCTTTTCACAAATAGGCTGATTTATATTTACTAATAATATGTTAGAGTCATGTTAAGACATTTCAATTTTTGAAAAGACTTTTAAAAGTGGCAAAGAAACTCCCTTCATTCATTTTTCCAGATGGTCTAGTACCAAAAACGTCTTCTATTAAATTTATTTTTTGCAAGTTAGACAGTGTGCAGGATTTTCTCTACAACTTTTGACCTATTTATCCCCCTCCAACCTGTCTCACGTTATAGATGTGCAAAGTATTTTTCTATACTTAAAACAACTTCAAAAATAAATTAACAATGATTTGAATGCCCCCCCTGCTGTAACTCTGAGGACCCCCTAGGGGCCCCGGACCCCCTGTTGAAGATCTCTGATCTAGACGCATGCTGGTCTTTTACCAGTCAACCTGAGGTAGATGCTAGAATGTAGTCACCCAACGAGTCTCAACCAAGCGAAAGCAGGAACAAGGAGGGCAGGACCAGATCTAGAATTTCTCAATGAGGGAGAAAGGGTTGATGCTTGCAGCCCATTTCAGATTTTAATTATTTTTTCCGCATTCTTTTTATGTGGGTAAAACCATGTAAAAAAAGATTATAAAAGAGTAGTTTACATACTTTAAAATGTGTCTGGAGAGGGACTTTAAGTTGTAATGCCACTGCCCAAACAATGGTTCCTTCTCTTTGGTGTAGCTCCTGTTGAAGTATGATCTGATAAAGTATGACGTGGTGAAAGATGAACCAGTGAAAGATCAGAATGGAGCTAGGATTGGGGATTAGTGTTGGGTGGACGAGAGAAAGAGAGAATGTTAGTATTTTTTATTAAGACTTTACCTTATGCGATAAGCGTGTTTCAGTATTGTAGATCTGTATTATTTTTCAAATGCAGTCACACAGTTGCTGGTTAAAAACAAAAACAAAAGTAACTGGTAGAAAAAGTTAAGTTAATGTCCATCCCTGAAACAGGATGATGTGAACTTCCAGCCCAGTGAATGTGCCGGTGTAACTGTTGCTGTAATTGTGTGTTTTAGGGAGTTATGTGGAGGATTTTCCTGACGGTCAGTCTGCTCTGCTGGAGCGCTGACGGACAAGGGAACTGCAGAACAAACAACAGACAAGTGATCAGAGACAACAACAACAGACCAGTGGCCTGCAGAGACAACAACAACAGACCAGTGGCCTGCAGAGACAACAACAACAGACCAGTGGACTGGTGAGACAATACTCCAAAACTACAACGATTAACGATATTTTTCACTTTTCTGGACCTTCAGAACGCGGTGCGGTTCTTTCTCAACGCTCCCCTGCTGACGGCAGACTGCACCCTTGTGCCTTTTTCTCTCGCCGGCTGACACCTGCAGAGAGGAAATATGATGTCGGCAGAGTTGGGAAGGATACTTTCAAAACGTATTCCGTTACAGAATACAGAATACATGCCCAAAAATGTAATTTATGGGCACCTGGGTAGCTCAACTGGTGGATTAGGCGCCCATGTATAGAGGTTTACTCCTCGATGCAGCGGCCGCCGGTTCGGCTCTGACCTGCGGCCCTTTGCTGCATGTCGTTCCTCCTCTCTCTCCCCTTTCATGTCTTCAGCTGTCCTCTATAAATAAAGGCTTAAAAATTATCTTTAATAAAAAAAAAAAAAAAAAGTAAAATGTAATTTGTGACGTATTCCGTTACATTATTTAATCTGAGTAACGTATTCTGAATACTTGGATTACTTCCACATTGAATTGCGTTTTATAAGTGAAGGAATGCAGCCATCATATCCTGCTTACTAAACAGGCCTATTCTGGTGTGTTCTTCTGTCCCAACTGGCTGAATGTGTTAGGCCCAAGTGCAATATAAAAATCTATGCGCAGTCTAAGCTACCACGAGCTAATTTTAGCTAACGTTAGCTAGCATGTCAAACAGGGCTAGTCAGTCTTTCAACAGCTCTGGGGCTAGTAAATCAGCACACAGGAGAATGTTTTTATTTTTTTTATTTAACCTTTATTTATCCAGGTTAGTCGATTGAGAACAATTTCTCATTTGCAATGACGCAAACAACAGTGACACCTGTCACATTCACACAGTTCCACATTCATACCTGGAAGCTGCCCAGTACTACCACAATCTGATCTGATCACATTCATACTGGAAGCTGCCCAGTACTACCACAGTCTGATCTGACCACATTCATACTGGAAGCTGCCCAGTACCACCACAGTCTGATCTGACCACATTCATACTGGAAGCTGCCCAGTACTACCACAATCTGATCTGATCACATTCATACTGGAAGCTGTCCAGTACTACCACAATCTGATCTGATGGCCACTGAGCAGCTCCACTGGAGCGGTTGGGGTTAGGGGCCTTGCTCAACACCTCAGACAAGCGCAGCTCTTTCACTTTCCCCACCCAAATTTTATCCTGTCGGTCTGGAGGTTGAACCGGCGACATCCCGGTCACAAGCTCGCTTCTTTAACCTCTAGGCCACCACTGTATTGCGTTACAGTTACAATTTAAATAGTTGGTATTTAGAATACAGCATAATGTAAAGTCCCACATCAACTAAGCAGGCAGCTACCTGATACAACTATAAAATAGCAAGGTGACCAGTAAAACTACAGCAGACCCTGGCTAATTAAAATAACTTACTTTAAGATGCTTCTTCCGGTTGGAGGTGGAGTCATTTGGACGCTGAAAGGAGGTTGGTTGCTGGCAAGTGGCAAGAGGTTGCACTGCAGTTATATTTCGTTCTCCTTTCACTTTCTTTAATGTGAAATGCTGTTTGAATTTCCAAGATAGAAATGCATTCCTACCCTGGCTCTGCTGCTCCTCTTCCGACTCCATTGTGACTGATCACGCAAATAGCTCACTTTTTTCGTTTTCATATTGGGGCTTCTGGGAAACGCATGGAGTTGCCTTAATTTATTCAGAGAGTGAATAAACTCGTGAAACAGAGAAGTATCGTCATGTAATCCATTGATTTCAACAATGTAACTTTATTCTAAATACCAACTGTTTAAATTGTAACTGTAACGGAATACAGTTACTCATAATTTGTATTCTGAATGCGTAACGCCGGTACATGTATTCTGTTACTCCCCAGCACTGGATGTTGGCAACAGGGAACTTCTGGCTGTGGTACTGGCTCCTCAGGAGTGGAGGCTCTGGCTGGAGGGCTCCTCTCATCCTTTTTTGTGTAGACGGATCACAAAAACCTCTCTTATCTGCAGTCAGCCCGGAGGCTAAACTCACGCCAGGCTCTGTCTCTGTATTTCGGGGCCAATATACTAGATTCAAACCTAACAAACAGTTCAAACCCCAAATAAATTGAATTAAACATCATGTAAGATTAGTCCTCAACTATTAAATTAATCTCCAACTATTCTGATAATCCATTAATCAGTTTGAGTCATGTTTTATGATAAAACAGGTAAACTTGTGTGATGTCAGCTTGTTAAATGTGAACATGTTGTAGTTTCTTCTCTCCTCTGGGACAGGAAACTGAATATCTTTGAGTTGTGGACAAAACAAGACATTTGAGGACGTTATCTTGGACTTTTTGGGAAACACTGATCCACATTTTAGAGAAAGAACAACTCATCCATTCATCCTGACAATAATCCACACATTAATCCACCATGAAAACAATGAGTAGTTGCAGTGAAAGCCAAATTAATGTTAAATCAATGTGAGCATCAAAACTAACTAAATGACTTCTCTCAGGTCTAATGGTTGTAGTCGGACTTCTGTAGCAAGTTTTGTCTTCAATCTTTTTGAGTGTTATTTATGTATCATCTGCTCTAGATTTTCCAACATTTTAGACACACATATGGTGATAATAACGGTCCAAAATGATGGGAAATTGCATATTTTTTAATTAATTGAAAAACATTTCCTTGAGGAGTGACCCCTAGAGAGAGACTAGATTCATTGTTTACTGCTCATGAGTCTCTGTCCTCTCTGCACATTAATGTTTCTCTTCTCTCCTCATCATCAGGTACATCATCTACAAGGTACCCAAACTGAATAACATCGGAACTACGGGTTTGGAATATATTTACATTGATTCAGAAGATCAGACGATAGAGACCTATAAAGAACACGATAATAAGCTCATCAACCATCCTAACGGTGTCCTGGCAAACACCCTGCGGCCCATATTTACCACATCAATGGTGAGAATCATGTTTAAACTGCAGCTCTGTTTCTATTGTGATAAAAATGAAACCATGACTCAAACTGATGGATAGATATTATGGTCTGTATAATTATAAAGCATCAACTAGTATTCCTCAAATATCTCAATGTGCTCTGTTGAGTAAATATGTAATTGAATAATGAATCTGCAGCGGTACATTTGGTACCTTGCAGGCATGGATTGGCCATCGGGTCAATTTGTGTGGGCTGAATGGGCTGAGACTGTTGATCGGCCCATAAAGAGAAGAGAGATCACATCATTGGCCAACTGGTTTGTCTCTCATCTGAACACTGGCCAATCACATCCCACTATGGTCCACTTCCATCCTACCATAGAGAGAGAGAGAGAGAGAGAGAGAGAGAGAGAGAGAGAGAGAGAGAGAGAGAGAGAGAGAGAGAGAGTAGTTAAGTCCCGCCCCCACCAGCGGCGAAAAATAACACCACAAAGTGCCGGTAGCTATCTAAAAAACACAAGACTAAAAATGACATTTTTGATTCCATACAACGCCCTTCGCAAGTACAACAAATGATCGGATCTTTACTTTGATTGAATTTTGGGTTAGGGTGTTTTATTCAATTTTTCAGCATTTGAAAAAAAAAAAATTCAAAACAGTATCCCAACTGAACGTTGACATACATATACTTTGATTATCTTACCTTTAATATTAGTCGAAATAATGAATAATTTCTGCTTTTTTAACTCAAGAATAAGGTATAATTTCCTATAAATGAGGTGTATTGACCATGTGTAAAGCTGGTGGTAATAAGTTGGTGTTTGTGGTGTTTATACTGTACATGGCTGTGAAAGGAAGCGCTAAATGTCACAAAAAGTGCCAAAAACATTGAAAAAAGCACCTAAAGTGTCAAAAAGGAAAGAAAAAAAGACATCTTTTTCACCCGTTTTGACCCGGGAGGACGAGTGCATGGTCGAATGGAGGACAACACGAGATTTAAGCATGTCAAACGATGATTGTAGCACCCTCTGTCTACCAGAGAGGACATGTTAGCTGTTAGTAAGCTAAGGCACTTGCAAACATAGTACTATAACTTTCTGATTTATCCACATTCCACTAACATAAGCTGCTTACTGTGTACAAAATGCAGCTTTAGTTTAACTTACAGACTTTTTATTTGTTTACTATATAAGACATCTTGATGACACCAGGCTCCACCCTCAACCTGCAGGGCGTTTTCACACCTGTAGTTGGTTTGCTTTGGTCTGAATCAGTTGGTGAGTTAGTAAACTTGGAGCGATTTGTCCTCGGTCGGTTTGGTTTGGTTTGGTTTCACACCTGGAAAAATTGTAGCGTACCAAAATGCACCATTACAAATCAGGCAAGAGCGTCCACTACTCTTATTGGTCGGATGTGTCTGGGGGCGGGAGCAAGAAAGTAAATACAGGAAGAAGGTCCTGTGTTCTGGTCTAGTGGTCAAACCAGCTCATTTCATTAAAATTATCAGACATTGTTTCTCGAGAGACGTGACTACGTCTGCTCTGGTCACCGAGACTTGTTTGGAAGAATGTGGCTATACATACTCCTCCAGTCTGACCTAGTGTCTCCTGTAGTCAGGTGTGTCCACCAGTCTGAGCTAGTGTCTCCTGTAGTCAGGTGTGTCCACCAGTCTGAGCTGATGTCTCCTGTAGTCAGGTGTGTCCACCAGTCTGAGCTGATGTCTCCTGTAGTCAGTTGTGTCCACCAGTCTGAGCTGATGTCTCCTGTAGTCAGTTGTGTCCACCAGTCTGAGCTGATGTCTCCTGTAGTCAGGTGTGTCCACCAGTCTGAGCTGATGTCTCCTGTAGTCAGGTGTGTCCTCCAGTCTGAGCTGATGTCTCCTGTAGTCAGGTGTGTTTAGCAATCTGCGATGCAGCAGAGCAGCAAACTGTAGTCTATTTCTTACTCACCACTCAGCTAAGTGAGAGTATTAGGGGCCGGTATGCAGGGTTCAACGTTAACTTTGTGTCCACCATCCAAATGGCTAGTGAATGTTAAAAAAAAATGTTTTTGGCTGGTGAGGCAAGCAAATCTACCATTCTACCAATGTTGAACTCTGCTGGTACATGTGTTGAAGGGGAGTGGGAGGATGGTTGGTGGGCTGGTCTGGGTCTCAGACGTCCAGGGCTGATTTTTTTACCCCAGTCCAGCCCTGGTACCTTGCTGTTCCCCTCTCTGGATTGGTCCCGTACATCCCAATAATTAAAACATTATAATGTTTCTTCTCTTCATTCTGCATCATTTATAGACAGACAACTTTGGATTCATCTCCTACAGTGATCAACCTCCAGGATGTAATGCTTTTGCTACGTTTGGTCACAGTAAAGGTGAGTAGAGGAAGCATCCCTCTCACAGGAAACATCTCTCTGAACCTCCATCAGGTTTTCATCCCAGAGGACAGAGTCTGCTCAGTGTGTAGTGACATCTCTGTTATCTTATCAATGATCCGTGGCTCCTGTTTGTTCACTTCCTTCAGCTTCTGTCTTTGAATCATTTGAATGAGATCTGTGTTTACATCAGATCATAGTGAACTAAATCAAAAGGCAAAGTGACTCATGCTGATAAAAAAAACTTTTAGGGCGTTTTCACGCCTACCTCATTTGGTCCGGACTTTCGGACTTTTCAGTTTGATCCGAACCAAAATTAGAGGTGTGAAACCTCCCCCGGACCACAGTCTGGATCAAAAGACCAAATTTTGGTCCGATAAAAAGAGGTGGTCTCGGTCCGGACCAAACTGAACCATGGTCCAGTTCGTTTATAGTGTGAAAGCATTTTTGGGATGGTTCGGACTTTCGGACCAAATACAGGAAGCTCTGACAGGCTCTCCTTGTGTTACAAGACCGGGGAAGCTCCTTTAAGGAATAGCTCGGTGCTTAGTGTGTACGTGAGAGAGAGTGTGTGACGGTGTCAGCGCACAGAGCAGACAGCTGTCGGCTATCAGAGCTGAGAACACATCAGCAGTTTATTTGTTAAGTGGTAGTAAATGTACAGTGTAGGTTTCTGTTTGTCTCTGAATAAATTCTCCAGAAAGAAAGTTCCCGTGTCTCGCTTCTCAACATCACAAAACAAAACAAAAAGAGCCGCGGCAGTAGGAGAGAGTAGCAGTCAGTAGGAGAGAGTAGCAGTCAGTAGGAGAGAGCAGCAGTCAGTAGAGGAGAGCAGCAGTCAGTAGGAGAGAGTAGCAGTCAGTAGGAGAGAGCAGCAGTCAGTAGGAGAGAGCAGCAGTCAGTAGAGGAGAGCAGCAGTCAGTAGGAGAGAGTAGCAGTCAGTAGGAGAGAGCAGCAGTCAGTAGAGGAGAGCAGCAGTCAGTAGGAGAGAGTAGCAGTCAGTAGGAGAGAGCAGCAGTCAGTAGAGGAGAGCAGCAGTCAGTAGGGGAGAGCAGCAGTCAGTAGGAGAGAGCAGCAGTCAGTAGGAGAGAGCAGCAGTCAGTAGGGGAGAGCAGCAGTCAGTAGGAGAGAGCAGCAGTCAGTAGGGGAGAGCAGCAGTCAGTAGGAGAGAGCAGCAGTCAGTAGGAGAGAGCAGCAGTCAGTAGGGGAGAGCAGCAGTCAGTAGGAGAGAGCAGCAGTCAGTAGGAGAGAGCAGCAGTCAGTAGGAGAGAGAGCAGCAGTCAGTAGGAGAGAGCAGCAGTCAGTAGGAGAGAGCAGCAGTCAGTAGGAGAGAGCAGCAGTCAGTAGGGGAGAGCAGCAGTCAGTAGGGGAGAGCAGCAGTCAGTAGGAGAGAGCAGCAGTCAGTTGAAAAACCTCTGACCCAGAGAGACGATATGAGAGGACGGGGAAGCCCGTCTACAAACCAATCAGTTCTAAGTATCTGGAGACGCAGCTCACATGTGATGACGGCAGGACGTAGTTTTGTCACGTAGAGATCTTTAGTGTGCTTGCATAACTGCCGTGTGGAACCAAAACTTACCGGATCAAATGTTACAATGGAACAAAAACATGAACCTTGGTCCGGACCTTCAGGTGTGAAAACTCTCTAAAAGTAACATCAGAGCAGCAACAGAGCTCAGTAACATCTGGAGCTGGAGGATCCCTCTGTCAGATAACTGCTCCAGTCTATCATCTGTTAGTTTGAAATATTAAAACAGTCAGGAAATCACATATTAGGACTTTAAACAATCATCAGCCAAAAGTTCTGTCTATCTGTTGATGTTTCAGGAGTTGTGATGATGGAAAAAGACCAGACAGGAGTCTGGCTCTCACACAGCGTACCACAGTTCCCTTTCAAAAGAGATCCAGAGAAGTTCTGGCCACGCAGCGGAGCAAAGAATGCTCAGACGTTTATCTGTGTAACATTCAACTACGAGGAGTTCCAACAGATAGGTAATATTATTAGTTACATCTTTATATTTATAGTGTTAGTAGTTGATTTGAATATTATTTTAATGTTGTTGTACTGTTTGAAGGTCAACATCTGCTGGACATCGTAGCTTTCCCGTTTGATCATCATATTCCACCTGGCTTCTATAACCGGCTTAAACAGGTTACAGAGAAAGACTTGGTGGAAAGACCACCACGTAACAGAAATCAAATAAAAATCCAGGCGCTGACATCAGCAGGATTAACAGGAACAGGAACATCGTTTGAAAGCATTGCTAAACGCCAAATTAAAGGTGAGATATCTGCATGATGGTTTGAATCAGATTACATAACTTAGTAAAGATAAAGTTACAAAGAAAAGAGACCTTTGACTGTGGTAATGAGAGCAGCTTGTTCTGTAGTTTAACATCAGTGTGTTTACCTTAATGATTGATTACAGCCTGGGACTGGTTAGAACTGGTTATATTTAAATGTGTGTAGCTGCTGAAGATCACTGACTTCATGTTTCAATAGTCTTCAGAAAGATAACCTCCCAAATGTTCTTATTAAAGAGACTCTGTGTGTTCATATAACATTAGAAAGGTTTTTTAGTCTAAATAACTGTCTGATAATGTCAGGAAAACCTGACTCACATGTGAAAATGATTACATTAACTAACTATTCTACTGTTTGGTTGTTTTCAGTACGTAAAGCAAAGAAGACACCTTATGACAGCTCTGGTAACAAAATATTATTCTCAGTCTCACTTTCTTTCTACCTTTGCATGAAGTACTGTTAATACAAATTACAGCAGGTTAAAGGTACAATATGTAACATTTCTGCATTAAAATGTCTAAAAATGACTATACCTATGTTGGTAGCACTTCAAATTACGGCTCGGTAATAAAATGGTAATAGTGGGGTAACAGTGTGATAATAAAGAGGTAATATATAGGTAACTAGAAAATGCATTTCCTGCAGAAAATGCGTGGGAATGCTGAATAGCTGAATTGCTAAAGCTAAACTGGTTGAATAGCTTAAATCTGTAAGAAGAAGTTGAAGTAGTGAGAATAGTTGAAAAAGTGGAAATCGTTTTAATACGTATGAATTTCATTAAAAAGTTAAAAGCTTATGCTAAACTGAACCGTTGGCTTTAAAAGTTGAATAATGACAAAAGACGTAGAACATTGTGAGGTCTGACTATATTTTCTAACTGAACTCACAAATGCAGAAATATGAAACAATAGTACGAAAAATCTTAAAGCTCAAATGCACTACACGCTAAAAAATCAGGAAAATTGTTAGAGTTGGAAGCTAAACTACATTACCTTAGTGAAGAGCTAAAATACATTGTTAGAAAAGCTGGAAGCTGAACTGTAATACTGTCAAAGATGAAAGCTGAAATGAATTACCTAAAACGGCTGAAAGAAGAAATACTTTGTATTATTATCAGACACTGCATAGATCGAAAAAGCATCAATTTAGCTGAGATGAAAAGTGAAATATATTGCGTGAAAAGAAGAGGGCTGAACAAGAGGTAAGAGACTTCCAATTGCTACTAGTGGTTAAGTGTTGTCCTCAGGGACACATTGGTTAATGTATGACAGCGGGATTTGACTAATTACCAAGCCATAATTTGAAGTGCTACCCCTATGTTATATATATATATATATATATATATATATATATATATATATATATATATATATTTATGAGTTGTGTAGTGACACTATCCCAAATGTCAAACCCAGAGAAATCTGTTATTTTATTTTAATGCCACTTTAGTCGCCCGTCAGTGGCGTCATATAACCTTTGACCCTCTAGTTACTGTAACTTCAGTCAGAACACGGTCACCCAGATGATGCGTTCAGGAGTAATTGTAAATCATACAATGTCACAGAAAGAAATACTCATAACCATAATACTGCTTTTTTTGCCACACGGCATCATTTAAATCAAAGTTACAAAGAAAAGAGACCTTTGACTGTGGTAATGAGAGCAGCTTGTTCTGTAGTTTAACATCAGTCTGTTTATCTTAATGATTGATTACAGCCTGGGACTGGTTAGAACTGGTTATATTTAAATGTGTGTAGCTGCTGAAGATCAC
Source organism: Sander lucioperca (assembly GCF_008315115.2). Taxonomy (NCBI): domain Eukaryota; kingdom Metazoa; phylum Chordata; class Actinopteri; order Perciformes; family Percidae; genus Sander; species Sander lucioperca. The sequence goes on from NC_050186.1 coordinate 1,076,272, forward strand.
CGACTTCATGTTTCAATAGTCTTCAGAAAGATAACCTCCCAAAAGTTCTTATTAAAGAGACTCTGTGTGTTTATATAACATTAGAAAGGTTTTTTAGTCTTAATAACTGTCTGTTAATGTCAGGAAAACCTGACTCACATGTGAAGAAGATTACACTAACTAACTATTCTCCTGTTTGTTTATTTTCAGTATGTAGAAGAAAGATACCTGGTAACAAAATATTATTCTCAGTCTCACTTTCTTTCTACCTTTGCATGAAGTACTGTTAATACAAATTACAGCAGGTTAAAGGTACAATATGTAACATTTCTGCATTAAAATGTCTAAAAATGACTACACCTGTGTTATATATATATTTATTAACCTCCCAAATGTTCTTATTAAAGAGACTCTGTGTGTTCACATAACATTAGAAAGGTTTTTTAGTCTTAATAACTGTCTGATAATGTCAGGAAAACCTGACTCACATGTGAAGAAGATTACACTAACTAACTATTCTACTGTTTGGTTGTTTTCAGAACATACTACTCCAGAAAAGAAAATTAAATTTGCTGACAGCTCTGGTAAGAAAATGTTATTCCCAGACAGACTTTCTTTCTACCTTTGCATGAAGCACTGTTAATACAAATTACAGCAGGTTAAAGGTACAATATGTAACATTTCTGCATTACAACGTCTAAAAATGACCATACCTGTGTTATATATATATATTTTTTTACGTTTCCTTTAGTCGCCCGTCAGTGGCGTCATATCACCTTTGACCCTCTAGTTACTGTAACTTCAGTCAGAACACGGTCACCCAGATGATGTGTTCAGGAGTAATTGTAAATCATACAATGTCACAGAAAGAAATACTCGTAACCATAATACTGCTTTTTTCTCACAAGGCATCATTTAAATCAAAGTTACAAAGAAAAGAGACATTTTAACTGTGGTAATGAGAGAAGCTTGTTCTGTAGTTTAACATCAGTGTGTTTACCTTAATGATTGATTACAGCCTGGGACTGGTTAGAACTGGTTATATTTAAATGTGTGTAGCTGCTGAAGATCACTGACTTCATGTTTCAATAGTCTTCAGAAAGATAACCTCCCAAATGTTCTTATTAAAGCAACGTGACATCATGACTTTGCGTAAACATACACACCACTTTCCTAAAGCCAAGGGGCGTGTTATCTGGACGCATTTTGAGCTTTCCACGTGTATGTCTACGCTGTATACAGCGGATGTAAACATACCCACCACGTGTTATCGCGAGAACGCGACGTACTATTGCAAGAACGTCACAAGCGTGTAATAAAAAAAAAAATGTTGGGTTTAGGAAAAGAACATTGGGGAAGGCTTAAAAAAAATAAATAAAAAAAGGGTGAAAAATGCCACACGAAGGACACGATCCTGGCTCTCCTGGGTGAAAGTCCTGTGTTCTAATGTAGGTCAATGGCGGCCAAAATGCGTTGATAAGCACGCTAAAAAGCGATTATGCGTCTTCATAACACGCCAAAATGGCATACGTATTGGCGTGTCATACATACGCCACTTCATGACATCAGTCTGATTAAAGAGACTCTGTGTGTTCATATAACATTAGAAAGGTTTTTTAGTCTTAATAACTGTCTGTTAATGTCAGGAAAACCTGACTCACATGTGAAGAAGATTACACTAACTGACTATTCTCCTGTTTGTTTATTTTCAGTATGTAGAAGAAACATACCTGGTAACAAAATCTTATTCTCAGTCTCACTTTCTTTCTACCTTTGCATGAAGTACTGTTAATACAAATTACAGCAGGTTAAAGGTACAATATGTAACATTTCTGCATTAAAATGTCTAAAAATGACTATACCTGTGTTATATATATATATATATATATATATATATATATATATATATATATATATATATTTATTAACCTCCCAAATGTTCTTATTAAAGAGACTCTGTGTGTTCACATAACATTAGAAAGGTTTTTTAGTCTTAATAACTGTCTGTTAATGTCAGGAAAACCTGACTCACATGTGAAGAAGATTACACTAACTAACTATTCTCCTGTTTGTTTATTTTCAGTATGTAGAAGAAAGATTTTTCCTGACAACATACCTGGTAACAAAATATTATTCTCAGTCTCACTTTCTTTCTACCTTTGCATGAAGTACTGTTAATACAAATTACAGCAGGTTAAAGGTACAATATGTAACATTTCTGCATTAAAATGTCTAAAAATGACTATACCTGTGTTATATATATATATATATATTTATTAACCTCCCAAATGTTCTTATTAAAGAGACTCTGTGTGTTCATATAACATTAGAAAGGTTTTTTAGTCTTAATAACTGTCTGTTAATGTCAGGAAAACCTGACTCACATGTGAAGAAGATTACACTAACTAACTATTCTCCTGTTTGGTTTTTCCCGATGCAGAGGAAGGAGAAGAATGTGACGATGGTAACTAAATACAGTACCAATGAACACCTGCCTCACATGTGAAAATTAGGGCTGTCAAAATAACGCGTTGATTTCGATTAATTAATCTGAGAAAAAATAACGTGTTAAAAAAAATAACGCAGATTAATCCATTCCATATTGACGTTTGACCCGGAGCCGTTCTAGCCGCCATTGGACTGTTTTGGAGCAAAGTCTCATGTTGTGTCGAGCCTTCTTAGTGTTTTAGAAATAGCTATTTTGAGGCTAGCATCAAAGTGCCCCTAGCACTCCCATTTAGTTTAAAAGCATATTTAGGACAGAAGCGCCACTTTTAAGATTGACCGTATTTTCGTTTTTGGGTCAAATGGCCTTTTGAATGGGAGTGCTAGGGACACTTTGATGCTAGCCTCAAAATAGTTATTTTTAAACCACTAAGAAGGAGGGAGACGAGAATGTTCTGCCTGGATCATTAACTGGAACATTTACTTGTAAAAATCTTCTTCCTGACAACCCTGGCTACCGAAATCTGGAGCCACTGATATGTCTGCTCTTCTCTCTGATGCTCTAAAACAGACGATACAGCTAATGTTAGCCTACCGCTAGCTAGTTAACACTATACTCAACAGCAGCTAACGTTAGCCTACCGCTAGCTAGTTAACACTATACTCAACAGCAGCTAACGTTAGCCTACCGCTAGCTAGTTAACACTATACTCAACAGCAGCTAACATTAGCCTACCGCTAGCTAGTTAACACTATACTCAACAGCAGCTAACGTTAGCCTACCGCTAGCTAGTTAACACTACACTCAACAGCAGCTAACGTTAGCCTACCGCTAGCTAACTAACACTATACTCAACAGCAGCTAACGTTAGCCTACCGCTAGCTAGTAGCTGGATTGACAGCTAACGCTAAATGGTGTAAAGTGTGACTGTGTTTTACTGTAGAGGATTCAACAGCGGCATGTAACAATCTGCAGCTGCTGTTGTCGGAAAAACACAGACAGTGCGTTCAATGAAACCGGTAAACTACAGCTTCGTGGTGCATTTGAAGTTATTGTAAATGTCCTTTTCCCATCTGGTGGTTGTTTTTGTCGTTCAACAGCAATTTACTAGTGAAATAAGTTATTGTTATTGTTATACATTATTATTAAATCATTTAATTTTGACCATATGGCCTTAGCAATAAACAAGCCGTTCTTTAATGTCACCAACTGTTGTTTAGTACCCTTTGTTTTTCTTTTCTTTTTTTACTTTCTTAAAAAGTATCGGTTCAGGCACCGTTAATTATGTATGCGATTAATTTCGATTAATTAATCACATTGTATGTAATTAATTAGATTAAATTTTTTAATCGATTGACAGCCCTAGTGAAAATGATTACACACACTGACAATTCTCCTGTTTGTTTGTTTTCAGCACATACAGCAAGAAAGAAATCAAATGTTATGTGAACTGGTTGAGAGAAGATTGTTCTGTAGTTTAACATCAGTGTGTTTACCTTAATGATTGATTACAGCCTGGGACTGGTTAGAACTGGTTATATTTAAATGTGTGTAGCTGCTGAAGATCACTGACTTCATGTTTCAATAGTCTTCAGAAAGATAACCCCCAAATGTTCTTATTAAAGAGACTCTGTGTGTTCATATAACATTAGAAAGGTTTTTTAGTCTTAATAACTGTCTGTTAATGTCAGGAAAACCTGACTCACATGTGAAGAAGATTACACTAACTGACTATTCTACTGTTTGTTTTTTCCAGATGCAGAGGAAGAAGAAGCTGAAGTCGATGATTCTGGTATTATAACTAAATACAGTACCAATGAACACCTGCCTCAGATGTGAAGAAGATTACACAAACTGACTATTCTACTGTTTGTTTTGTTGTTTTTCTGTAGAGAAGATAGACAAAAACAGCGAAGACAGATTTGGTAAGAAAATGTTATTATTCTCATTATTAGTCATTTTATTTTTACTTTTTGTTTTATTTTATTTTATTCTTACTTTATATTCTTCTGTGTAATATCAATAACAGTATTGAACTGTCAGGATGTGATCAGTTTCTGTAACATGACTCATATGTTGTTGTTCTTGCAGATGGAGATCTTTACCAAACTATTGCAGACCATTACGGGACTAATGTGAAAGTCCAGACCTGGTGCAGCAAGAATGAAGCTTACCGCATCAGAGGACCTCAAGTGATCAGAATTGCATCTTTAAAAGCTGATCTGGGTAATGAGGAAGTTAATTGGGAGGCTGGTAATGATCATTCCAAGTGGTGTGTAGCTGCAGATGATGATAATAATAATAAGCATAAATATTTGATCTGTATCGCTGATGTAAACAGAGGACTCAGCCAATACCAAAGGCCGGGGGGCGCACTGTGCTTTAAACATCAACAGGCAAGTAGACTATTTAAAGGTCTTATTCAACTTGAGGGCAATCGAAATATCCGTACGAAACGTAACACTCGTGACACTGACTCTGACTGTGATCCTGAAGACACTGACTCTATCTCTGAGCCTGGAGACACTGTCTCTGTCTCTGACCCTGGAGACTCTGTCTCTGACCCTGGAGACTCTGTCTATGACTCTTTCTCTGACTCTGACTCTGGAGGATTCCGGGACGTGATCGTCAACATCCCTCAGGCTCCCTGGTATTACCTAAAGAGAGTTAAAGTAAAGCGTTCTTAGTGTGAGAGGTTGTTGTGATTGTTGGTTGCTCTATTTTGCATGTAGGGATTTACACAATGAACATGTGTATAATTACATTTAATAATAATACCATTCAATATGCATTCAATGAATGCAAAATATTTTGAGACTTGTACTCTGTGCATGTTGTGCCAAAGTGATTGAGAAAAACTGTGACAAGGTCATGCTGTTATACTCAGATACAGTAGGAAAATGTTGGTTTGTAGCCGCCATTAAATACAGAAGAAGAGAACCCCAGGATATATGCTTGTCAAGTCTTTTCTGATTTTTGTGCAGATTAGAAATAAAGAACTGGATTTCACTCAATGACCAAACACTTATTTTCCTTGTTTTCTTCCTCCTTTTATTTTGGCATACTTCGGCAGTTCCATCTGAATTATTAATTCAGCCGACGAAGGCATTTGGATGTTTGTAGGTCTTAAAGATGTTTAACAGTTTAGTCTTTTCTAGCAGCTGCAGCAGCAGTACGCAATAAAAGATTTTTAAAAATGCAAGACAATTCTAAACTTCAAAACACTTTAATAGTATTGTAGTGGCAATTTGTCCTCAGATTGAACAAAACAAACTAAAAACTCAAAGTCAAACAGCCACTGAGGCACCGAAGGAGTGAATCTCACGCAGAGGTAAAAACGTTCATCGTCCAGGCAGAGATGGCATTTTGTGAGGTTTATTCATCCAGTTCTCAGCAAACAAACGTTCCAAACAAAGGAACAATGGCGTCTCTAGGCTCTGGTAAAAAACCATCAGCCCTCCCCGGTGTCTACCTCCTACATACCTGATCACCCATATATGTAGACTACACCTGGTGTCTACCTCCTACATACCTGATCACCCCTATATGTAGACTTCACCTGGTGTCTACCTCCTACATACCTGGTCACCCCTATATGTAGACTTCACCTGGTGTCTACCTCCTACATACCTGGTCACCCCTATATGTAGACTACACCCGGTGTCTACCTCCTACATACCTGGTCACCCCTATATGTAGACTTCACCTGGTGTCTACCTCCTACATACCTGGTCACCCCTATATGTAGACTACACCTGGTGTCTACCTCCTACATACCTGGTCACCCCTATATGTAGACTTCACCTGGTGTCTACCTCCTACATACCTGGTCACCCATATATGTAGACTACACCCGGTGTCTACCTCCTACATACCTGGTCAACCCTATATGTAGACTACACCCGGTGTCTACCTCCTACATACCTGGTCACCCCTATATGTAGACTACACCCGGTGTCTACCTCCTACATACCTGGTCACCCATATATGTAGACTACACCCGGTGTCTACCTCCTACATACCTGGTCACCCCTATATGTAGACTACACCCGGTGTCTACCTCCTACATACCTGGTCACCCCTATATGTAGACTACACCTGGTGTCTACCTCCTACATACCTGGTCACCCCTATATGTAGACTTCACCTGGTGTCTACCTCCTACATACCTGGTCACCCATATATGTAGACTTCACCTGGTGTCTACCTCCTACATACCTGGTCACCCCTATATGTAGACTTCACCCGGTGTCTACCTCCTACATACCTGGTCACCCCTATATGTAGACTACACCCGGTGTCTACCTCCTACATACCTGGTCACCCCTATATGTAGACTACACCTGGTGTCTACCTCCTACATACCTGGTCACCCCTATATGTAGACTTCACCTGGTGTCTACCTCCTACATACCTGGTCACCCATATATGTAGACTTCACCTGGTGTCTACCTCCTACATACCTGGTCACCCCTATATGTAGACTTCACCCGGTGTCTACCTCCTACATACCTGGTCACCCCTATATGTAGACTACACCCGGTGTCTACCTCCTACATACCTGGTCACCCATATATGTAGACTTCACCTGGTGTCTACCTCCTACATACCTGGTCACCCCTATATGTAGACTTCACCTGGTGTCTACCTCCTACATACCTGGTCACCCATATATGTAGACTACACCTGGTGTCTACCTCCTACATACCTGGTCACCCATATATGTAGACTTCACCTGGTGTCTACCTCCTACATACCTGGTCACCCCTATATGTAGACTTCACCTGGTGTCTACCTCCTACATACCTGGTCACCCCTATATGTAGACTACACCCGGTGTCTACCTCCTACATACCTGGTCACCCATATATGTAGACTACACCCGGTGTCTACCTCCTACATACCTGGTCACCCATATATGTAGACTTCACCTGGTGTCTACCTCCTACATACCTGGTCACCCCTATATGTAGACTACACCTGGTGTCTACCTCCTACATACCTGGTCACACCTATATGTAGACTACACCTGGTGTCTACCTCCTACATACCTGGTCACCCCTATATGTAGACTTCACCTGGTGTCTACCTCCTACATACCTGGTCACCCCTATATGTAGACTTCACCTGGTGTCTACCTCCTACATACCTGGTCACCCCTATATGTAGACTTCACCTGGTGTCTACCTCCTACATACCTGGTCACCCATATATGTAGACTTCACCTGGTGTCTACCTCCTACATACCTGGTCACCCCTATATGTAGACTTCACCTGGTGTCTACCTCCTACATACCTGGTCACCCCTATATGTAGACTACACCCGGTGTCTACCTCCTACATACCTGGTCACCCCTATATGTAGACTACACCCAGTGTCTACCTCCTACATACCTGGTCACCCATATATGTAGACTACACCCGGTGTCTACCTCCTACATACCTGGTCACCCCTATATGTAGACTACACCCGGTGTCTACCTCCTACATACCTGGTCACCCATATATGTAGACTTCACCTGGTGTCTACCTCCTACATACCTGGTCACCCCTATATGTAGACTTCACCTGGTGTCTACCTCCTACATACCTGGTCACCCATATATGTAGACTTCACCTGGTGTCTACCTCCTACATACCTGGTCACCCCTATATGTAGACTACACCCGGTGTCTACCTCCTACATACCTGGTCACCCATATATGTAGACTACACCTGGTGTCTACCTCCTACATACCTGGTCACCCATATATGTAGACTTCACCTGGTGTCTACCTCCTACATACCTGGTCACCCCTATATGTAGACTACACCTGGTGTCTACCTCCTACATACCTGGTCACCCCTATATGTAGACTTCACCTGGTGTCTACCTCCTACATACCTGGTCACCCCTATATGTAGACTACACCTGGTGTCTACCTCCTACATACCTGGTCACCCATATATGTAGACTTCACCTGGTGTCTACCTCCTACATACCTGGTCACCCCTATATGTAGACTTCACCTGGTGTCTACCTCCTACATACCTGGTCACCCATATATGTAGACTTCACCTGGTGTCTACCTCCTACATACCTGGTCACCCCTATATGTAGACTTCACCTGGTGTCTACCTCCTACATACCTGGTCACCCCTATATGTAGACTACACCCGGTGTCTACCTCCTACATACCTGGTCACCCCTATATGTAGACTACACCCGGTGTCTACCTCCTACATACCTGGTCACCCATATATGTAGACTACACCCGGTGTCTACCTCCTACATACCTGGTCACCCCTATATGTAGACTACACCCGGTGTCTACCTCCTACATACCTGGTCACCCATATATGTAGACTTCACCTGGTGTCTACCTCCTACATACCTGGTCACCCCTATATGTAGACTTCACCTGGTGTCTACCTCCTACATACCTGGTCACCCATATATGTAGACTTCACCTGGTGTCTACCTCCTACATACCTGGTCACCCCTATATGTAGACTACACCCGGTGTCTACCTCCTACATACCTGGTCACCCATATATGTAGACTTCACCTGGTGTCTACCTCCTACATACCTGGTCACCCCTATATGTAGACTACACCCGGTGTCTACCTCCTACATACCTGGTCACCCATATATGTAGACTACACCTGGTGTCTACCTCCTACATACCTGGTCACCCATATATGTAGACTTCACCTGGTGTCTACCTCCTACATACCTGGTCACCCCTATATGTAGACTACACCTGGTGTCTACCTCCTACATACCTGGTCACCCCTATATGTAGACTTCACCTGGTGTCTACCTCCTACATACCTGGTCACCCCTATATGTAGACTACACCTGGTGTCTACCTCCTACATACCTGGTCACCCATATATGTAGACTTCACCCGGTGTCTACCTCCTACATACCTGGTCACCCCTATATGTAGACTTCACCTGGTGTCTACCTCCTACATACCTGGTCACCCCTATATGTAGACTACACCCGGTGTCTACCTCCTACATACCTGGTCACCCCTATATGTAGACTACACCCGGTGTCTACCTCCTACATACCTGGTCACCCATATATGTAGACTACACCCGGTGTCTACCTCCTACATACCTGGTCACCCATATATGTAGACTTCACCTGGTGTCTACCTCCTACATACCTGGTCACCCCTATATGTAGACTTCACCTGGTGTCTACCTCCTACATACCTGGTCACCCATATATGTAGACTTCACCTGGTGTCTACCTCCTACATACCTGGTCACCCCTATATGTAGACTACACCCGGTGTCTACCTCCTACATACCTGGTCACCCATATATGTAGACTACACCTGGTGTCTACCTCCTACATACCTGGTCACCCATATATGTAGACTTCACCTGGTGTCTACCTCCTACATACCTGGTCACCCCTATATGTAGACTACACCTGGTGTCTACCTCCTACATACCTGGTCACCCCTATATGTAGACTTCACCTGGTGTCTACCTCCTACATACCTGGTCACCCCTATATGTAGACTACACCCGGTGTCTACCTCCTACATACCTGGTCACCCCTATATGTAGACTACACCCGGTGTCTACCTCCTACATACCTGGTCACCCCTATATGTAGACTACACCCGGTGTCTACCTCCTACATACCTGGTCACCCCTATATGTAGACTACACCCGGTGTCTACCTCCTACATACCTGGTCACCCCTATATGTAGACTACACCTGGTGTCTACCTCCTACATACCTGGTCACCCCTATATGTAGACTTCACCTGGTGTCTACCTCCTACATACCTGGTCACCCCTATATGTAGACTTCACCTGGTGTCTACCTCCTACATACCTGGTCACCCCTATATGTAGACTACACCCGGTGTCTACCTCCTACATACCTGGTCACCCATATATGTAGACTACACCCGGTGTCTACCTCCTACATACCTGGTCACCCATATATGTAGACTTCACCCGGTGTCTACCTCCTACATACCTGGTCACCCCTATATGTAGACTACACCCGGTGTCTACCTCCTACATACCTGGTCACCCCTATATGTAGACTACACCTGGTGTCTACCTCCTACATACCTGGTCACCCCTATATGTAGACTACACCTGGTGTCTACCTCCTACATACCTGGTCACCCCTATATGTAGACTACACCTGGTGTCTACCTCCTACATACCTGGTCACCCATATATGTAGACTTCACCTGGTGTCTACCTCCTACATACCTGGTCACCCATATATGTAGACTTCACCTGTGGCTAAGGCTGCTTGGTACTTTCAAAACAAAAGCATTAACGTGACAAAAATCTGGTAATATGAATGAAGTGTGTGCCATTTGGTGAAAAGTTTGATTTTGATAATGCTATATGTAGTTTTAGTTGCAGTTCTTCATTTTGCAGGATATATAATGTATATTTGAGGTATTTTACAGTTTGGGTGTGTGGTTTTGTGAATTGTGTTTAAAGTGTAACTCTCGCCAAAATGCAACCTAGGGTCTTTTTGTGAATATACCCGAGTCAAACTTTAGTTTAAAATCATAATTAGGACGGAAACGTCACTTTTAAGATTCACCGTATTCTGGTTTTTTAAACCACTAATAAGGATCGACACAACATGAGACTTTGCTCCAAGTATCACCAGGGGCTCTACACCTTAACCAAAGCATTGACAACATTGTTAGTGTTCACAAAGTTTACTAAAAAAGGTTGTTACGACTTACTGTAGCTGCTGGTGTTTCCGGCCACTACCATTTTCCCAGTCCAAAATAGGCGATCTCTGAATGTGAATGAACGGACTCCAGAGGAGGAAATGTCACTTATATGAGGCTCCTTTTTCAACTACAAGATCAATATTGTTTTTCACTAACGACAAAACAACTAATAATCCGTGCATTTATATGGAGCTAAGCTTTAGGAGCTTTCCATCTTTACTCTCCTCCCTGTTAGAGATGGACTATTTTTGACTGACAAGATGGCGGCGACCACTTTAACCAAATATAATATAAAGTCACCGCTGGGTTTGCAAATGATGTCGAGAGACAAAACTTCCAAACTTCCAACCACGAGTCATGAGAAGAAACTTTACATCTTTCAGTGAGCAGCTTTTTACATTTTTACTTTATATTTTAAATAACCTAAATAAGCTCCTTCTCTTAGAAAGTATAAGATTAAAGGACGTCACAATACATTCTCAGATAGACTTTCAGATATTCATGAGTGAAACCTCGCGTGAGCAACTGCCAGAGCAGAGATCTTCAACAGGGGGTCCGGGGCCCCTAGGGGGTCCTCAGAGTTACTGCACGGGGGCCACTAAATTACTGTATATTTTTAGAATTTTGTTTCCCCCAAAATTGAAATGTGTTAACATGACTCCAACATATTATATATAAAAATCAGCCTATTTGTGAAAAACAACCACATTGATGATATGCTTACTGGCCTATAGGTAAGGTAGTCATCCACAGACACAGTTAATGACATAAGGTATGTATGTGTAACATTAAAACATGATTTATAAAATCATGCCAACTAATATTTGAATAGCTTAGTATTCTATGTACTAAAAAGGTACGTATAAAGGCTTTAGGTCACCCTACTAGAGTCCGGATCGTGCCGACTTTTTCTGTCGGAGTCCGGCCCGCGTCCGACAGGCATTAAGACATTTCTGTCCGAGCCCGACAGTTAAAATCTCATTTTTTTCCCTCATACTAATGACACATGTAGGCTACGTTTGTTTGTGTGGAAAGCCCGAATTTATGAAGCAGCTGTAGGAAGGCATTCAGAAATGTCAACAGATGAGGTCATCAGCTCACATTAATCAGCTGTTCAATCTAAAATGTTCAACGTGTTAACCTCTCCTGACCGTGGTCAGAACACCAGGGAGACTGGTTACCTCCAGGGCCCACGTTATAATATGAATAACGTTGAGGTTAAAATCCCGTTTCTAGTGAGACTGAATGAATGAACTTGGCTTCCAGTCTGGAGTTTATTTCCGACACCGCCCACACTGTGTTCAAAACTTAAACTTATTCCACCAACTCTGCTCTGGTTGCATCCATAGCCTACAACACATCTGCTTCCGCTCTCTTCTGCCCACTTTCCACACACACACTGAGCTCTTAAAGGAGCCGCAGCACAATTTTACAACAATGTCCTAACCCTACACGTTATTTTAGGCCCAGTTTAATATGCAAGTATGCAGTAGGGGTCCCTGTTCCTTCTCTCTCAGTTAAGGGGTCCTAAACATTGAAGAGCCTGTGCTAGAGAATCCACAACCAACCAGAGAGAGGTTGGTAAAGTGTGACGAGCTGCCCGTGGTCAGAGGTTAACGACCGTAAGAGAAATCAAGACGCAGGGAGACTGGACTGGGGAGAACAAGTAGTCAGATTTATTTCAGATTTTATTCCCGAGCCATCAGCTTCTGCTTCTTCAGCTTCTTCTGTGAAACCTGCAGGACACAAACTCAGAGTTAAGACCCGCCCACACACACAGGAAGTCAGCATGTTTCAACCAATCAGCTGCTCAGGTTCAAAGGTTAGTTTCATGGTTTATCTGAAGGTCTCCTAAGATGTCATCATTGCAGCTTCACACACACACACAAAACATGCAGTAACCTTGTTAAATATGATATAATCAACAGATATTAAAGTGTTCTCAGTATTCTGATCGTGTTCATTCGCTCCGACAACTTCTGTCAGCCACCGACGGTTTGGGAGATTAAACACGTCCACGTTGTCCCTTTGACAATTTCTCCCCTCTAATTTGTTTTTTAGCCAGTTTTTCTATTACAAAAATGACGTAAAAAAGGCAACAAATATCGGGGGAAAAAAACGGTGAAAATGTTGAAAAAAAAAAATCAAAAAAATGTTCAAGATGTCAAAAAAATAAAAAAAAAGTGAAAACATCAGAAAAGACCACATCTAGTCTCGTATCACGATAGACATAATTTCGATATATTGGTCAGTTCTAGAACTTTTCCAATGTTTGTCTTCTTATTGACAGTTTTGTCACTTCTGATGTGTTTCTGTCCGTTTTTTCTGACGTTTCTGAAGCTTTTCTGATGTTTGTCAATTTTCTTTTTGCGCATTTGCACTTTGTTCAAACATTCGTTTATCAATTTTTTTTTTGAAATGCTATAAAATTTAATCAAACACCCAAATTCAGTTAAAGTAGTGAACTGATCATTTATTTATCTGATCTCGTCCCAGCTGACAGCCGAACCGATGACGTCATACTTCAGTCTCATCGCTACAGAAACTCAGATTTAATGTTAGATGGAAATATCAGCAGGAAACTGCTCTTTAAAATGTAACAAGTCACTTAAAGTTCTGCCTTTTATGTTCAATTCAATTTGTTCCGTTTGATTATTTTTGCGCATTTGAAGTTTGTGGATTTTTCCCCCAAAATTTTAGTCACTTTTTTCAACATTTTAGTGACTTGTTTCAAAGTTCTTTTATCAATTTCACTTTCAAATGCTATCAAATTGAAAACTATTAAAACGCCCAAATTCAATGAAAGTAGTGAACTGATGATGTATTCTACTTGTAAAGAGCGTTGTAGGGAACCATCCACTGCCTTTTATATTCAAATATTCAATGTTCAATTTGTTTAATAACAGGAAGTTGGAAATGATTTTAGTTTTAGACTCAGTTTGTTGTATTTTAGCAGATCTGAGAACACTTTAATATCTGTTTATTATAACGTCGTTACGGTTGATCTAAAGATATAAACGTGTCCTGACCTTCTTCTTCTGGGCCACCTCCTCCTCTGGTTTGGGGACGATCTGCTCCTTCTCCGTGAGGATCATCTCGATGTGGCACGGCGAGCTCATGTACGGGTTGATGCGGCCGTGGGCGCGGTACGTGCGTCGCCTCATCTTCGGGGCCTTGTTCACCTGGATGTGCTCGATGACCAGGGAGTCTACGTCCAGACCCTGAAACAGGGGAGAGCAGGGGAACCAATCAGAACCAGGGGAACCAATCAGAACACAGGGGAACCAATCAGAAACACAGGGGACGCAGGGGAACCAATCAGAACACAGGGGAACCAATCAGAAACACAGGGAGCAGGGGAACCAGCGCCACGTTCAGCCGACAATGTAGCGCGTTGAAAGCTGAACAGGGCTGCGTTCAACCCTCCAACGTAGCACAAGTAGACGTTATATTTCAGTTCCTGTTTTCAGTCAGATGGTTATGAGCACGCTTGAAGGCAGCTTCATTTCCCGGAGAAAGAAGAGAGACAGAGGGACGGAGGAAACACTCAGCTGTGTCACGTTTTATTTTGGTGGTGGCCCAAAAACCTGCATGTTCCCGTCAGAGACGGCAGGAAAATCAACCTGGCATCTGACATCTACTGCTGCATGTTGGATGCAGGAGGAGGAAAATGATATATCAGAACATTAACAGCTCCGTCTGGGCGCTGGCTGGAGGTGGAGAGCCGACAGCAAAGCCTCACTTTACTTGTAATGTTATCAAACAGAGAGAAAGGTTTTCCCTTCACCCTAAAATGGTCATCAATCGATATGAGAGTACATTCATTCCCTCCCAGCATTAGACTCGCCCGTCCCAGAGCGACGGGCCCCATAGGTTTTTTGTAACGTTAGCGCGTAAAGCATCCGCCTCATTTTCTGTAACGTTAACGTCTGCTGCAACGGCAGCCACAGCAGCAGTAGAGCTTCAGGGGCAGGCTTTCGTTTCATACATCTACTTTACATTTGTGCAGAGAATGACCGCCAAGCAACTGTGATCCTAGGAGACTCGTAACACAGACGGGGTGAATTTATGAACGTTAAGTGTGAAAGGTCTCTCGCAAAACAATCATTGTTACGTAACGGTACCCTGGCGCTTTGTCAGTGGGTATACTGAAATCATTGACCTTTCCTAATGGGTAGACACTACACCTGCGTATCACGTAGACTACACCACTGCTGCGGACCCCTCCCCAAAGTTCCCCGTACGTCCCTCAGCTCAGGGACTTCTAATGAACAGCGTGACTCACAGTGAAGATCAGATCGCTCAGATACAACATTTGATTTTCACGGTTGATTCAAAGGTGTCCTAAGTCATCATCACTGCAGCCTGCTCCACGTGAGCCACACCGTTACACCAACAGACCTGAGACGTGATCTAATGAAGGCGTGTGTGTGTGTACCTTAAGCTCGGCGTTGCTCTCGGCGTTCTTGAGCATGTGGAGGAGGAACTCGGCGCTCTTCTTGGGCCAGCGGCCCTGAGTCCAGCCGAACTGTTTGGCCTGAAAAAGAACAACAACAAGTTTAAAGACTGTTCTTCAGGGGGGTGAACTGCAGCCAGGGTATCCTCCACAAGCTGCTCGGATTAAAAGATTAGTTTCATCTTTAATCCAAAGGTGTCCTAAGATCGTCGTCATGGCAACTTTTAAAACACAGGGTCGCACCCCGCCCCCCAGGATTCTCAAAAGGTAAATATGACTTTATCAACACCAACTAGGATGAAGTTAATGACAACTTCACGGCCATAGAACAGAACCAGTGGATTATTAGCACGAGAAAAGAAGGAATTTGCCTCGTTATTGGTGCATACACACACACACACACACACACAGAGACACACGCACAGAGAGAGACACACACACGCACAGAGACACACACACACAGAGACACACACACACACACACAGAGACACACACACAGAGACACACACACAGAGACACACACACACACACAGAGACACAGAGACACACACACACACACACACACACACACACACACAGAGACACACGCACACACACACACACAGAGAGACACACACGCACACACAGAGACACACGCACAGAGAGACACACACACACAGAGAGAGAGACACAAACACGCACAGAGACAAACACACAGAGAGACAAACACAGAGAGAGACACACACACACACACAGAGACACACCTATTAAAACTAATACTTCAGCCATATAGAGAATCTGTGGATTATAATCTGAGAGAAGTATTTACTGGGTAAAGTTCCCTGAAATGTAACATTCACGTGAAGTCTGTTTGTACTCTAATAACATAACGAACATGTAGTTATTATTCTATAACTACATCTCAGCCCAGCAGGAACCCGTGAACAGCGTTACGTCTAGTCAACGCTCTCGTTACCTGAGCACAGCGGCCCACGCCGCCGTTGTAGCGACGGAAAGGAACGCACTGGTGCTTGACCACGACGTCCCGCAGGTACTTGTTGGCCTTGCGGATGTGCATGCCCTTGATTGCCTGGGCGGTCTCACGGGTGTTCTGGTGAGAAAAACAAACGTACACTACATCAGAAATGTGTGTCTGTGCCTCTGTCTGTGTGTGTGTGTCTGTGCCTCTGTGTGTGTGCGTGTGTGTCTGTGCCTCTGTCTGTGTGTGTGTGTGTGACACTGATTCACCGCTCTACAAACAAAGTGTACATTCGTTTCAATCCGCCACGTTCATGAGTTCTTTATTACCTCTAGTATATTTCTTGTATTCCTGTGTGTTTGTATGTACTTGTAACTTGCTGCTGTTACGCTGTATATTTCCAGTTAGGAATAATAATAAAAAAAAATATGAATAAAGAGTTAAGGCATTTAAGTTAAGAGTAAAAAGTCTGATACTATTTTGACCTCTTCTTGCCTTTTTTTCTACCAAAAAGGATTAGCGCTGATCAGGGGGTACACGGCTTAAACAAACTATTCAAAAAGGGGAACATTACTGAAAACAGTTTGAGAACCAGTGGTGTAATGAACAGTGTGACTCACAGTGAAGATCAGATCGCTCAGATACAACATTTGATTTTCACGGTTGATTCAAAGGTGTCCTAAGTCATCATCACTGCAGCCTGCTCCACGTGAGCCACACCGTTACACCAACAGACCTGAGACGTGATGTAATGAAGGTGTGTGTGTGTGTGCGCGAAAAAGCGTTTAAGTTGAGAAGAGTAAAAGTCTTGGACAACTTTCTTATTTTAAGCCAGCGGCTTTCTGGACTCTGGTTACATAACCGAGCATTAGAAATTTTGGAGGTTTAAAAACCAGATTTCCAAATTGTTCAAAAGACAAGGAAGTTGATTTTAAGGAGATGATTGATGAGTAACAAAAATAACTAGTTTTTGCAGCTGTGTGTGTGCGTCTGCCTGCCTGCCTGTGTGTGTGCCTGTGTCTGCCTGCGTGTGTGTATAAAAACAGACTGATAACAGCCAAAGAACTTAAAATGTAAAAGATGTAAACGGTATCTTCTGTTTCTCAACGTGGACCCTATGTTCCTGTCTCTAAGGGACTGATGGGAACAATCAGTGACATTGGTCCAGTATTAAGCCAGAAACAAGCTGTAATGTAACTTAACAGGTTGTCCAGCTTACATTTACATTCACAAAAGTTCTGTTGTTGCCGCTGACAGACTCATTATTATTCTAAGTGTCTGACAACATTATGAAAGGATCCCTACAGAGATAGACCTTTTAGTTAAAGAGTAAGATCATTTTTTTGAAACATAAAAACATCCAGGAAATTGCATTCGCTAAACCCACCAGACTCCATGTAAATAAACAGCAATTTTAGCATCGTAAAATACGCTTCATTCAAAGTCAACAGCAACAAAATAAAACTATGAAAAGCCATTTTGGGTCGTCCTTCCACTTTTCCAACCATCACAACTCTAGTTTTGGTTGAAATAAACACATAGTTTACTGATTTACATGTGAGAGTATGCTGGCTCTACACACGCTAAAAGTAGTGTTTTCTTAAATGGAGTCTGGTTAAACAGAAACGTCTTAAAATAAGTCTCTCTGTAGGGATCCTTCCCATAATGTTGTCAGACACTTACATAGGAAAATATGGTCCATGTTGAAAAACGAAATAGCCGTTTAAGAGCTCGTTTCAGCCAACTTCAGACCACTTACCTTGAAGTGCACCCGGAGGTTGGATCCCCTCGACTTGCATGCTGCAAAAAATAAAAACGCACCTTTGAGAATCCAGTGGATTTATACGTTAAACGCCTTAAATACAATGTGGTAGCTCAGATCTTTCATGAGTTATTTTCATGAGTAATCCAAAGGTGTCCTAAGAAGTCATCGCAGCTGCCACGTTAAGTGTTACAAAGACCCCAAAACATCACGTTACTCACATTTAGTCGGGTTCTCGGGGTCGAGAGAGTAGCGGACCATTTTCAGATATCTGGAAGATCAGGAAAATGTTAAATGAATATAAAATAAGTCGGTAAAAAGCCTAGCAGTACGTTAAGTTAGTGTTTGCTAAATTTTCGGCAATAATAACAGCCACAAATACCACGAAAATTAAGCAGAAACACTAGTTAACACTGCAGAACACATGGGATATGTTAAGTACAGAAACGAGCGTTTTTACACAGTAGTTTGGTGCAGTTAAAAGCGACACGGATACAACAGTTTTCGGCACTAATAACACCCACAAATACCGCGAGAATTACCCAAATACACTAGTTAACATTGTAGAACACATGGAACATGTTAAGTACAGAAATTAGCGTTTAAACACAGTAGTTTGGTGCAGTTATATCGGCACACGGAGCCAACATGGCGGAAAGCTAACGTGATAGCCACCAAACCGGCGTCCTCCACAAAAATGACATTAAATCTGAATTCCCGCCACCAAACACAGAAATCTAACATCACGGTAAGTGTTTACATGTTGTTAACAAAGAGCAGTGGATAAAAGAAGCAGGATGGTGAAGATTTAGTTGAGATTTAATGTAGATTGTTGTTTTCATATGCGGGACTGTTCTCCTACCTCTGAGGCCGCGGAAGGAAGAGGAAGTTCCGGGGACAGCGCTCCGCTTTTTCTGCGTCTTGGAAGGTTTACCGCCCCCTGCCGGCCAGGCGGAGGAGGCGCCTGGACAACATCCGGGACCTTCTGTAATGATGGCAATATGTAATACTGACAGCTAGCGGTTACCAAGGCTACTGCAGTCCAAATTCAAAATACTGGAAAGTAAGTAAGAGTTTTATCACATACTGTACTTGTTTAACTCTCCTGGTGTCTTCGGGTCAAATTTGACCCATTTTCAAAAAGTCTCTATATCAAAAATCTGGGTTTCTTTCAAGAAATTGTCCCAAGAAAATGAACGTGGATGGTTCCCTACAACGTCCTTTAGTGTAAAAATAAATTTTCAGTTCATTACTTTCAGTTAATTTAGGTATTTTATTAGATTTTATAGCATTTGAAAATAAAAAATTGATAGAAGGTTTCAAAAAAGTGAAAAAAAAACTAGAAAAATAGCAACTAACTTATTTTTAAATGTTGAAAAAAGTTGATTTAAAAAACAAAAGGCGAAAACAGCTTTTTGAGGGGCTTAACATATTCAAAAACTCACCAAATTTGCCGGTCGCATCAAGTCTGGTGAAAATTTACGTATTTTATGGGTTTCGGGAATAGGCGCGCAAAAATGGCTCGCTAGCGCCCCCTACAAGATTTTAAAAATTGAGCCCCTGCAGTGCGTTTAACGTAGACTCACGAAACTTGGTACACATATGTAACATGTCAAGATGTACAAAAAACATCATTGGAGCCATACCCTAAACCCAACCGGAAGTCCGCCATTTTGATTTCAAAGTTCGAAATTAGTGCGATTTTGGCCATTTCCACATGTCGTACTTTAACAAACTCCTCCTAATGATTTCATCCGATCATCTTCAAATTCGGTCTGTGCCATCTTAAGACATTAATGATGGAAAATGCACCGTCGCAAGGAGTGGCGTCCGCCAGTAACCCCGACGCATGCAGACGTGCGAGGGCCCCGTCCAACGTTGCTTGCAGCTTTAATTATGATTTAATACTATAAATAAAATTGAATTGATTTTGAATTGAAAAAAAACATTGAAAAAAGCCGACAGAAATGTAAAAAATAATGTCGAAAAGAGTGTGAAATTAGCAAAACGTTCTCCTGATTTAACTTTTCAAATAGTCTCAGATTATCATCTCTGTTATACATCATAAAAAAATTATTATCTTTTGGACTTCTTGTATGGACAGACATTTGGTGCTTTGGTTGTTGACAAAAACATTAATAATCACATTAATTAACGTGATATTTCTGCATTCTGCACTCAACCCATCCTCAGGGGAGATAAGATAAGATACACTTCTTTGTTGACAAAAATGTAAAATAAGCATAGACTGTATATTAACAGTCGATGAAAATAAGCAACAAAATGTCAAAAAAAATGATAAAAAGTGTATAAAAGTGAAAAAAGCAACAGACATTTGGATTTAAAAGTCCTAAGGAAAGCTCATTGTGGGACTGGCTGTAGTGGCTGTAATTCTGCACCAAGGCTGAATTTAGGGAAAGAGACTTCAGATACAGTATTAGGGGACCACTAAGGTCTATATAAAGAGACTTCAGATACAGTATTAGGGGACCACTAAGGTCTATATAAAGAGACTTCAGATACAGTATTAGAGGACCACTAAGGTCTATATAAAGAGACTTCAGATACAGTATTAGGAGACCACTAAGGTCTATATAAAGAGACTTCAGATACAGTATTAGGGGACCACTAAGGTCTATATAAAGAGACTTCAGATACAGTATTAGGAGACCACTAAGGTCTATATAAAGAGACTTCAGATACAGTATTAGGGGACCACTAAGGTCTATATAAAGAGACTTCAGATACAGTATTAGGGGACCACTAAGGTCTATATAAAGAGACTTCAGATACAGTATTAGGAGACCACTAAGGTCTATATAAAGAGACTTCAGATACAGTATTAGGGGACCACTAAGGTCTATATAAAGAGACTTCAGATACAGTATTAGGAGACCACTAAGGTCTATATAAAGAGACTTCAGATACAGTATTAGGAGACCACTAAGGTCTATATAAAGAGACTTCAGATACAGTATTAGAGGACCACTAAGGTCTATATAAAAGCATCCAAAGAGCACCATGTCATGGGACCTTTAAAAGTGAAAAACAAAGTCAAAAAAGTGGAGAATATTTCCCCCCAAAGCCTTCCTAGTTTCCCTCTCATCCTGTAAACTAAAGAAGGAGCCAGAGTTCTGAGGTACTAAAGCAGTTTTTGGTTTATTTGGTATTTCATGTTGAACCGTGAGACGTTACGTATAAAACCCCGTGTGTGACGCCCACACAGACTCATGCACCACATTGCACTGTAAATAATGAAAACATACAAAAATAAAGATATTATTTACATCTCGCAGTGAAAAACATCCAGAAATAATTTTTTTCATTATTTTTGGGGGCTTTTTTTACCCTTTATTTCAGAGTGACAGTGGATGGACAGGAAAGGTGGGAGAGAGATGGGGGATGACACGCAGCAAAGGGCAGCAGGGCGGACTCGAACCCGGGCCACTGTCGGTACCCAATCTGTGCTGCGTGCACGATACTTCATGCACATTTGGATCGTGCACGCAGCACAGATCGCGTACCGACAGCCGCTGCAAAGGACTTAAGCGAGAATTATACTGGACGCAGCCCAGCTGGCACGTACAAATGTGACGTGATAGGATTGCTGTAACTATTTATTCCCGCGTTGGTGGTCGCGACACTAGTTACAGTCTTCTCCTGATCAGAGGTGGCGCTAATGAGGAAAGGCTACAGACTTTGCTCTTTCTACGGACTAGAAGAAGAAGAAAAAGGTAAACAACGGCAGAACTGGCAGCAGCATTGACGTCAATGCTTGGATCTGATTGGATGAGCTACTTGGTGGGATCAAGCCTTTCATTCGCCGTAAAAGATCTCATCTTAACCAGTAAGTTTACCAGAGAGACTAGCAGTCACTGTGAGTCCTGGCATCTGGTTTTTGGCGAACCCGTTCAGGCTTCCCGTTTCCACTTTGTCTCACGCCGCTGAAAAAAAAAGAGCCGTGTGCGACAGCTGGGCGTGCGCCAGAAATCGGGCACGTCGGCAGGATATTACGTCATTTTGATGTTACGATGGCGCGCGCCACCATGGATGCATCCAGTATCATTCTCGCTTTACGGTAGAGATCCATTTGTCCGACACGACTGAAGCGTGGTGTCGTGACGTCATAGATCCATGGTTGATGCTCCACGCCCCTAACCGGCAGCTGATTGGACGAACGCCTGACGTGGGTTTGGCTTCTCGAGAATTTCAACAGACTGTCATGGCGTCTCGTTGAGAATACGATCTCATATTGGACTAAAATAGTTCACCGAAACGTGTTTCTGAAAACATTTGAAGAGAGAAATAGGCCGTGCAGTTGCTGAATCTGTCTTCATTTCAGATCAACAAAGGTCAGTTTAAAAGATTTCTCTACTTTCTCTCTACTAAGATTTCTATTGTCTACTTCTACTGGATAGTCGCGTCGCGTTCAACAGATTAATTTGCATAAAGATGGGCATCGGCCAGCTTTTGGACCGCCTTCCCGGGATGCTTTGCGTGCACGTTGAAGTCGCTTGACGCCACCTAGAGGAATCGGGTGGAGCGCGGCGCCACAGAAGCGTCGCACGGACAAATGGATCTGTACCATCAGCTGGCATGGGGCGCACGCTCATACTGGGTGAGCTAGAGGCCGCCTCCAGAAATGAATGTGAAGTGAAAGAAAGACCTGATTTTCTTTTATTTTTACAGTCACACGCTCGGATACACATCTGTACATCACTCACACGCTCGGATACACATCTGTACACATCTCTCCTGAACTCTCCTCGGCTCCAACGTCACATCTCACGCTGCTGAACCAAACTTCTGTACAGATAAGAGGGATTTTTCTCCCGGGCATCAAAGGATGAATTCATTTCATTTCCAACATTTTCCAACTTTATGTCCCCATGTTTTTGTGTCTAAGTCAGGGGTCTTCAACGTTTTGTAAACCAAGGACCCCTTAACTGAAAGACAGAGAGCAGGGACCCCCTACCACATACAGTATATTGCCTAAAATTAAGTTAAGCATATTAAACTGAGCCTACAGTAACGTGTAGGGTGGCCTAAAGCCTTTATACATAACTTTGTTTGCATAGAATACTAAGCTATTACAGTAAAATAGCCTAATAATTGTTGTTTTAATGTTACACATACACGTGGCAGAGTGAATCCTTATTAACTGTATCTGTGGGTGGCTACCTTAGTGACTACCTTACCTATAGGCCAGTAAGCAGTGGGGATTTATATTTGCTATTAATATGTTGGATTCATGTTTGTAATTTTCGAAAAAAAGACAGTAAACAAGCTGTAACGTTAAACTTACACTACGTCCACTAAAAGTTCTGTTGTTGCCACTGACAGACTCAGATTATTATTCTAAGTGTCTGACAACATTATGGGATGGATCCCTACAGAGATAGATCTTTTAGTTATAGAGTAAGATCCTTTTAGTTTAACATGGAACAGCCCCGAAATCACCATCACCAAACTACACCAGACTCCATGTAAATAATCAGGACTTTTAGCGTGTATAGAGCCAGCATATTTCCACCAGACTCCATGTAAATAATCAGGACTTTTAGCGTGTATAGAGCCAGCATATTTCCACCAGACTCCATGTAAATAATCAGGACTTTTAGTGTGTATAGAGCCAGCATATTTCCACCAGACTCCATGTAAATAATCAGGACTTTTAGTGTGTATAGAGCCAGCATATCTCCACATGTAAATGGGTGAATTAAGGGTTTATTTCAACCAAACCAGAGTGGTGATTGTTGGAACAGTGGAAAGATGAACCAAGACGGCTTTTGGTAGTTTAATTTAGTTTCTGACGACTTTGAATGAAGTGTGTTTTACAATGATAAAAGTACTGATTATCTACATGGAGTCTGGTGGGTTTAGCGAACGCAATTTCACGGATGTCGAAAGGCAACAAAAACGTTAAAAAAAAGCAACAAAATCTTTTGTTTTTATAATTGGAGGGGGTTGTAACCATCAGTCACTTAGACACAAACACATAGGAACATTAGGTTGCAAAAAAAAAAAAAGTTACCCTTTAAACGTTAAACGCCCAGCTGCTCTGCTACATTTCATTTTGCTGGAGGAATCTTTCCACGTGTAAATCGCTGCAGTTCCTCTCTCTCTCTCTCTCTTCTTGCACATAAACTCAACATATCTTAATGTTTTTGCTGCGTCAGTGTCTGACCCACACAGACACTCAAACACTCGAAACCTTCAGAGGGGAGACGGTGCAGAGATCCGGCCCACGATGCAACACGGTCCTCAGCGTTAGACAGACGTCTGTAGTGTGTAGAAATGATTAAAGAGACCCACGGATGTCCAGAGACTGAGAGACTCATCCAGATCCTTAAATACTGTCTGATGTCATCACTGACGCATCAACAACCTGCAACACAAGGACACATTTAGGGACAGGTCTTCTTTTATTACACCTGTAAGGTAAGTAGGGTTGACTATTTGTTTAAAGAGCTCATATTCTGCTCATTTTCAGGTTCATAATTGTATTTAGAGGTTATATCAGAATAGGTTTACATGGTTTAATTACCAAAAAACACCATATTTTTGTTGTACTGCTCATTGCTGCAGCTCCTCTTTTCACCCTGTGTTCAGGTCTCTGTTTTAGCTACAGAGTGAGACCTCTCACTGCTGGAACATCTTTGTTGGCAGTCGCACATGCTCAGTAGCTAGGTAAGATCACATGATCAGTAGCTAGTTAAGGACTACTAGCCAGTCAGAAGCAGAGTATGAGGGCCCTGACAGTACCTAGGTAAGGACTACTAGCTAGTGTGTGTGTGTGTGTGTCTCTCTGTGTCTCTGTGTGTGTGTGTGTGTGTGTGTGTGTGTGTGTAAGTAGAAAGTATTTCTGTCAAGATAAAAAACAAACTGTAGGACAGATACGTACAGACGAGGCAGTGATCCTTCATGTTCAGAGTTTTGGGCTTTTGGGGGTCGTGTAGCAGGCCGTTGGAGGTGGGGGGGTGGGGTAGGGGGTGGGGGGTGCAGCGGGGGGGCGAGGCGGAGGCTGAAGATCACTTGAGGCCGGGGCTCAGCACGGCGGGCGTCGGCGGGTAAACCAGCGCCACGTCGACGCGCTCCGAGCCGTTCCTGGGACAGACGATCTCCGTCAGACCCTCAGGCCGCGGCTGGCTCAGCAGCTCACCTGGAACACACACACACACACACACACACACACACACACACACACATACACATACACACACACATACACATACACACACACAGAGACACACACACACACACACATACACACACACACAGATACACAAACACACACACACACACAGACAGACAGACAGACACACACACACACAGAGACACTTTTTAAACATTGTGAAAAAAGTCTTAAAATTTAAAGATTTAACAGAATATATATGTAAAGAAATAAAGGAATATTTTCCGCTCATGTCCAGCAGAGGGCGCCAAGGCTCTGAGTTTAAAACACAGGACTCCTTACGTTAATAATCAAATACAGAATGAAGGAGACAATAATAAGTATAGGTTTTATTATATAGAAGTATTATAAGTATATGTTTTATTATATATAAGTATTATAAGTATAATATAAATATGTATGTATAGTGTGTTTGTGTTTTTGAAGAATTAGTTTATATTTTAAGAAACAGCGAGTTATGAGTTGATGTTGAACAGGACATGTTCTACTGGTTGGACAGTATAAATATATAAACAAGCACCCCCCTGCAGTCCTCCAGAGTACTCTTAGGGGGACACGTACCCCCTGCAGTCCTCCAGAGCACCCCTAGGGGGACACGTAACCCCTGCAGTCCTCCAGAGCACCCCTAGGGGGACACGTAACCCCTTTGAGAAACACTGTTAGAGTGTAATACACAGATAAAGGGACAATGAATCAACAAACATGATGTAAAATCCATAAATACTGATGCCGGAACAGGACCAACAGCTGTGTGATGGTTTCTGTTTCCGAGCATTGTTCCCGTGCGTGTCCCCGCTGAGTTCACGTTTTCACTGAGATATTAATAAATATTTAAATATGAGCGAGTGAAAGCTAAGCCTTCACTTCCACACATTCCCCAGGCTTCATCAGATGAAGACGGATTAATCTGACGCTCTCACAGAGACACATCTGGTCCAAAATCACTGCAGGCCCGTCACACCCAGAGACAAAACTATACCCCCCAAACATCTGCCTCTCCAAGACATATAGACCCCCAAATATCTGCCCATCCAGGACGTATACACCCCCAAACATCTGCCTCTCCAGGACGTATACACCCCCAAATATCTGCCCATCCAGGACGTATACACCCCCAAAACATCTGCCTCTCCAGGACGTATACACCCCCAAATATCTGCCCATCCAGGATGTATACACCCCCCAAAACATCTGCCTCTCCAGGAAGTATACATCCCCCAAATATCTGCCTCTCCAGGACGTATACAACCCCCAAAATATCTGCCTCTCCAGGACGTATACACCCCCCAAAACATCTGCCTCTCCAGGACGTATACACCCCCCAAAACATCTGCCTCTCCAGGAAGTATACATCCCCCAAATATCTGCCCATCCAGGACGTATACACCCCCCAAAACATCTGCCCATCCAGGACGTATACACCCCCCAAAACATCTGCCCATCCAGGACGTATACACCCCCCAAACATCTGCCCATCCAGGATGTATACACCCCCCAAACATCTGCCCTTCCAGGACGTATACACCCCCCAAACATCTGCCCATCCAGGACGTATACACCCCCCAAAACATCTGCCCATCCAGGACGTATACACCCCCCAAAACATCTGCCTCTCCAGGACGTATACACCCCCCAAACATCTTCCCCTCCAGGATGTATACACCCCCCAAACGTCTGCCCTTCCAGGACGTATACACCCCCCAAACATCTGCCCATCCAGGACGTATACACCCCCCAAAACATCTGCCCATCCAGGACGTATACACCCCCCAAAACATCTGCCCATCCAGGACGTATATACCCCCCAAAATATCTGCCTCTCCAGGACGTATACACCCCCCAAAACATCTGCCTCTCCAGGACGTATACACCCCCCAAACATCTGCCCATCCAGGACGTATACACCCCCCAAACATCTGCCCTTCTAGGACCTATACACCCCCCAAACATCTGCCCTTCTAGGACCTATACACCCCCCAAACATCTGCCCTTCTAGGACCTATACACCCCCCAAATATCTGCCCTTCTAGGACCTATACACCCCCCAAATATCTGCCCTTCTAGGACGTATACACCCCCCAAACATCTTCCCCTCCAGGATGTATACACCCCCCCAAACATCTGTCCCTTTAGGACGTATACACCCCCCCAAACATCTGTCCCTTTAGGACGTATACACCCCCCCAAACATCTGCCCTTCTAGGACGTATACACCCCTCAAATATCTGCCCATCCAGGACGTTTAAACCCCCTAAACATCTTCCCCTCCAGGATGTATACACCCCCCCAAACATCTGTCCCTTTAGGACGTATACACCCCCCAAACATCTGTCCCTTTAGGATGTAGACACCCCCCAAATATCTGCCTCTCCAGGACGTATACACCCCCCAAATATCTGCCTCTCCAGGACGTATACATGCCCCAAAACATCTTCCCCTCAAGGACGTATACACCCCCCAAACATCTTGACTCTGGGCCCAGTGCATCATGGGTAGCAGCAGGTTTATGGCTGGTGTCAGTACCCGATCTGTGCTGCCTGTACGCTCCGTTATGCAGATGATAACCCTGTTTACGACACCGCACGAACCGTTCCACGCGTGCGCACCTTTTGCACTGCGGGAATAATATTTTTGTAGGCTACATTTGATGTTAATCATTATGCAGTTCACTGTGGGTCTGTTTTATAAAGATCTTTAAATTAAGGACTTATTGTCACTGATGCAAAACCGCATATCGACGTCAGTGTACTACGCCTTGGTGACATTGTTATTTGTGACATCATGTAGTGCGGGGGTGTTGTGATGTTTTTAAATGTATCTTACGCTGTGCATTACGAGGTGTTTACGTGGTTGCCAATCCCAAATAATGAAGGAGTTGTTACATGTTACATGAACAGACACCATTTTGGTTCCATGTGGAATGAAGTCTGAGTCTTTCTGTCTCTGCAGACCTGCAGTTTCCTCCCCAGTCCCCTTTGCGAGCGCTGTGGAATGAATGAAATTCTCGCGATGCAAAAGGTGCGCAAGCGTGGAACGGATCGTGCAGTGGCGTAAACAGGACTATCATCTGCGTATGTGCATAACGGATCGTGCAGGCAGCCCAGATCGGGTACCGACAGCTGGGTGGACTGGGGGCCCAGTGCATCATGGGTAGCAGCAGGTTTATGGCTGGTTGGACTGGGGGCCCAGTGCATCATGGGTAGCAGCAGGTTTATGGCTGGTTGGACTGGGGGCCCAGTGCATCATGGGTAGCAGCAGGTTTATGGATTAGACTAAGCTGCTTCCAGCTCTCATATGATCTTTTGTCGTGTGTGGGACGGTTAACAGACTCGGCTTCAGCCTCTCTCTGTCTCTGCAGGATTTACAGCTTCACGCGGTTCTATTTTAGGATGAAGATTGTAAATATTTAAGCAGCCGGAGCGAGAGCAGACGCAGGGAGGAAGAAGACGGGACACACACCCTGATAGTCCTGCACTCTCTTTAACCCTCCTGTTGTTCTCGGGTCAGATTTGACCCGTTTTCAAAGTTTTTTCTTTCAACCAAATTACCCACAAATAACATGCATGTATGTATTTACGTTGTAGAGAAGTAGGGGTGGACGATATTGACACAATGAAATGTAATTGCGATATCGATTATGAATATTGCGATAGATATTAATTTTGATATTTTTAAACATTTAAAATTACAAAAGTTACGGGAAAATGCATCAAAATAGATTCATAACAAATAAAATAAGTTTTCTTACAACACAAGGTTTATTTCAACTGACGGTCATATTGGACTGGTCCAATAAGAACCATGTCTACAGAACAGGACATGTTCTACTGGTTGGACAGTATAAATATATAAATAAAGAGAACAGGACACAACTTTTCTTTCTCTTCTCTGATTCGTTCCGTTTTGTTGTCTCTATCTATTTATTCACTAACACTGTCACTCTGTCAAAATATGCACCACGTGGTCCGCTCCATAGGGTTTGTCACGTAGTGGCCCCGTGTGCTGACGTGCACTAACATGTGCACGTGTCACGGTAACTGGCCAATGAAACATGATCATTACAGCGTTTCAAGCTCTACATCAAACACAACTAAGCCACACAGCCAACGGACGGGACGCAGCGCTCCACAAAATAAACTAAATATTGCATACTTATTGCGACACTTTCGATATATTGCGATAACGATATTGAGTAGATATATCTTGCACCCCTATAGAGAACCAATAGAATGTTCTTCGCAGGTAAAATAAATGATAACTTTCATTGAATTTTGGGTGTTTTATTCAATTTTATAGCATTACCAACAACTAATCCATTCATCCACACAATAATCCACCATGAAGACAATCAGTAAGTGCAGCTTTAAAGTATGAATGTTTAGCCTGTAGCCTGGTTGGGCCGCGGCCAGACAATCCTCAAAGTCTTTCCGTCGGACGCTCCCAACAGAGCAGGAAGAGTGTGATCTGTGTGGAAACCGTTTGTGAATGGAGCAGCGAGACTCTTTCCGAGTCTCCTGCAGACAGGAAGACTTCCAGTGTGTCTCTTTCCTTTTATGGCTGCGGGCGATCGGCCTTCAGCTGTCGGGGGGGGGGATGAGGCGAGCAGAGCAGGAATGTGACTGATTGCTCTCTACCTGCTGCACATTCCTGCTCCCTGATGTCAGGTTATTCTGGGTCGCACAGTTTCAGGCTTTGGCCTAATTCAAGGACGCACAGCTGGATGTACGAGTCAGCTGCTTCCACTCATGAATAACACATCTGGATTCCAGCAGTGGGAGAAATGTTCAGTGAAAGTGCTGCATTCAAAATCGTAAGTGAAAGTAGAAGTTTAGTCCTCAAAATACAAGACGCCGCGTCCTGTTTGGTGGAGGTTTTCGGGCCTTAATGCAGCTCGCAGTGGAAGAAGTACTCCGATCCTTTACTGCAGTAAAAGTACTAATACCACACTGTAATAATACTCTGTTACAAGTTACAAGTCCTGCAGTGGAAATGTTACTTCAGTAAAAGTCTGTAAGTATTATCAGGAAAATGTAGTTTAAGTATTAAAAGTAAAAGAAAAATCCTCCCATTTTAGAAACTGGAAACGATCCAACAGTTGTGCCCCATTTTAACGATCTGAGCGCACGCCGTGAAGTGCCTGGTGCAGGTGTGTTTAGGGCGTGTCCAAATCCACTTTTTGCTAGTTTAACGGCGGGAAAAAAGGGTCCGTGCGCCGGGTGCATGGTTCTAAAGGGTTGTACTTAGTGTCTTCATTAATCAGAGGGGTGTTTTGGGCGTAACACGCAATCAACCAATCAGAGATCATCTCCCATTCCCTTTAAAAGCCAGGCGTGTTTGGACCTTGGAGCATTGCTGTTATGATGGAGGATTTGCACCCTAATATTTTTATTTGTAATCTTCTGCATGTGTGTGTGCTGCTGTGCGTCCCTGTGTGTGTGTGTGTGTGTGTGTGTGTGTGTGCTGCTGTGCGTCCCTGTGTGTGTAACAATCATAGTGTGCACGCTGTGCATGAGCCTAGGAGCATTTTACTAATGCTCTGTTAAAATAACAATGAAATGCTGCGTTATTGACTTTAGACCAGGTTTTTGTTGGTCAATGGTGCGATCACTTCCTGCTGCCTCAAGATAGCAATACTCCCAGAATGCACCTGAACACACCTCCCTGTAAGACCAGCACACACAGAATGCACCTGAACACACCTTCCTGTAAGACCAGCACACACAGAATGCACCTGAACACACCTTCCTGTAAGACCAGCACGCCCAGAATGCACCTGAACACACCTTCCTGTAAGACCAGCACGCCCAGAATGCACCTGAACACACCTTCCTGTAAGACCAGCACGCCCAGAATGCACCTGAACACACCTCCCTGTAAGACCAGCACGCCCATGGGCCACAGATGAGTGCAGGTGCATTTGCTATTTAAACGGCGTGGACGCTGGACGGTCTTAAACTAGCAAAGACACTTGCATCAGGCTTTGTGCTGCGCTGGGTGCAAGATAGGCCCTATGGCTGATAATATAAATTCTTATGGAGAGTTTTTACTTCTGTAACCACACTGTTGAGCTCTCTTTCTGTCTGTATGTCAGACTGTATCTGCTGCAGACATGCAGAGAGAGCAGAAAGGATCAATAACCGTAATGGTTTCATGGGTTAAGTGCTGCTGGAGATCTATTCCTCATTATCAAACCTGCTTCTTATCTTGTAGGTTTAGCAGAAAGCAAACATTCAGTCAGACATTGTGTTCCTGCTTTAACTGCGATGCTATAAAACAATCCCGAGGGCTGTTAATCTGGGTCACACTGAGATTATAAACTAGAAGAGTTATTCGGCATTGATCTGGCAGGTCACCATTGATAGGATTGGATTTCTGCTGCTGCAATCTGTCTAAATCTGCAGAGATAATAAAATAACTCAAATAAAATAACTGGGTATTATTGAGCTGGAGGTGCTCTGACAAAACAAGGTTTTAATGTGAAAGTCATCCAGGGCTGCAGGGGGATGTTCAGATTTCCCTACTTGTACTCTTTTGCTGAATGTGCTCCAGTCTGTTTCCCTCTCAAAGTTTAAAACTTGACAGCAGCAACAGATGTGAGACTGTGTGACCTTTCAAACTAGAAACTAGATCTGCTCTGCAAATAGTCCTCGGCTCAGGTTCACGCCGAGACGCAGCTTTTCAACACGTTCAAAAAGATTTAAAAAGGTGTCTAAAGAAGTTTATATGGGTTGCAGAGCTCCATGCAGCGTGCACAGTGTGAAAACACACACACACGCACACACACACACACACACACACACACACACACACAAAAAGACTAACAGTCAGTCCGTTCATCCTCTTACATCATCAACACACAGCCGATCAGCTGTGTGTGTTTGTGCACGTGTGTGCGTGTGTGTGTGTGTGTGTGTGTCTGATCTCTACAGCTGATTAGTGGGTTAATGGACTCAGAGAGGGCAGCCCTAATGGCCTCACAGCTGGAAGACTACAGCCTCTACATCTCTCTGCAGCAGAGCAGCCTGATGCCATCTCTGCGGCTGCGACAGACAGAGACAGACAGACAGACATGCGGAGAGATAAAAGCCGGATGTGTGAACCGGAGCAGAAAGAAGCTCAGAGACTTTGGCCTCCGTCAGTGAATAACTGTCAGATATACACCATGAAACACGGCAGATCACACTGATCCTGTGTCAGTGAAGAGCCAATGATCCTGTGTGACAAACAGATCCTCAGGAATGTGTGGCCTACTTCCCCCGGCCGGCAGAGGAAACGCTCCCGAAATAACTCGCTCACTCAGCAGGCCTGCGATTCACAGCCGCAGCAGCACCAGGCAGCAGAACCTAACGCTAACGCTAACCCTAACCATGCACTAATAATACAACAGGCAGTACTGTAAATACATGTTACTCTCGAGGTCTGAGTCCTGGCACCGCCAGAGGAGAGGATTATTTCTGCATAGAAAGATTCATACTGTATCTGTGAACTGGTGAAAGAATACAACTTCAAACAGACGCTGCTAAAACTCTATATATCCTACCTCAATCAGTGCTCTGTTACAAGTATCAGTCAGTCAATCAGAGTTTTTTTGTGATTGTTGCGGGCAAAAATCCTTGATTATGCGGCACGTTTTCTTAAAAAATGTGATGGAATATGCGGGATATTTATGCAATTTTATGCGATGAAATTGCGGGAACTTGCAAAAACTGTGGTTTCATCATGGCTTCATCGCGGGGTTTGCAGCTTTTCGATGACTTCATAACGTTCCCATGGCAACATTTTTGAACTTTCTGCTAAGATATATGTGACTTTTTTACAACGAAAATGCGGGGATTATGAAATCATGCAAGCCCCGCATATTTTGTGTGGAAATCGGCAATTTATGTGGCGAAAGTGCGGCGTATTTGAAAAAATGCGGCCCCAGCATAAATATGCAGACTTTGGCTGATTATGCATTGAATCGCATAATCACGTTTTTCTGGAGGGACTGGTATATGCCCTGTCTTTCGTTGTCTGTTGTCTGTCCTGTCCCTTGTCTGTCTTAAATGCTCTACTTTAAGTACTAACTGCACTTTATGTATAGTCTATAATGTGTGTGCACTAAATGTAGCCTGTCTCAAATGTCGTTTGTATATATTTTAAATGTGTAACACCACTTGAGCCACGGCAACCCAGTCTCACCGCAGTTTGTGTAAATGTCACGTTATTTTTAATCTATTGATACGTGTTCACAGGGACGTTTTTCTCGTTTTTTACGTGGTGGCCAGCACGAAATACCCTACGGGGAAAGGTCGCCTCACGCCGGGAGACGGCCGAAAAGGATGCCCCATATGCTGGGAGACGGCCGCGGGGGACGCGCGACAATAACGGGATGGCGGAGGTTGGGTTTAGGAAAAACACTACAGGGAAAGGTCGCCTCACACGCCGGGAGACGGCCGCGGGACAATAACGGGACGGTTGTGATTAGGAAGACTACGGGAAACTAAACGTCACACGGGGGACGCGATCTCCGCTCGCCCGGGTGAAAGTCCTGTGTTGTTGGAACCATCCACCCCCCCGATCAACCTCCCTACGCGGATTTTCGGCTCTTTATACTACTCCCTACAATTTTCGTGCTGTGACCACAAAATATGCTTCCCATTGAAATACATTACTTTACATTTTCATGCTGGCCCCCACGTAAAAAACGAGAAAAACGTCCCCGTGAACACGTATCAATAGATTAAAAATAACGTGACATTTACACAAACTGCCGTGAGACCCACTGTGAAACGTTTGTTTCACTATATTCAGTGTATATGGTTGAAATGACAGTAAAAACCCACTTGACTTGACTTGAAATTGGGTTTTTATTTTTAAAAAAGGTGCTTTTCTTTCAACACCAGAAGGAGACTTGTTGCTGCCCCCTTTCTGTCTGGGCTGGACCGTGCTGATGTTGTATACGTGCATGCATCCAGTCCCAAAATGCTTCTCAAAAGCCCCGAATCTTTCACACCGACTTGACTGTCTTTCAGAAGCTGTAGTGTCTTACGTTTTAGAGTTCATGCTGTGTTCCAGACACAATTTTTAGCCCGTAAGTTACGACTTCAAGTCACGACTCACGACTTAGTAGCGTTCCAGGCAAAGTCACGCATGTCATCATCCAGATAAACTGTGATTGAGTGAAAGTCGGTTTAGTTACGTTTATGTACAGCAGATTTGTGCGCCTGATGATAAAGATAATGACATTTGGCACACCGTCAAAGCTGGTTAGCTAAAAATGGTGCCGTTGGCAGGGTTCAGGTTAGGCTAGCTAACGTTGACATTAGCTAACGTTGACATTAGCTAACGTTGACATTAGCTAACATCTAATACAATACTAATACATACTTTATTACTAATAGGGGACCACTAAGGTCTATATAAAGAGACTTCAGATACAGTATTAGGGGACCACTAAGGTCTATATAAAGAGACTTCAGATACAGTATTAGGGGACCACTAAGGTCTATATAAAAGAGACTTCAGATACAGTATTAGGGGACCACTAAGGTCTATATAAAGAGACTTCAGATACAGTATTAGGAGACCACTAAGGTCTATATAAAGAGACTTCAGATACAGTATTAGGGGACCACTAAGGTCTATATAAAGAGACTTCAGATACAGTATTAGGAGACCACTAAGGTCTATATAAAGAGACTTCAGATACAGTATTAGGGGACCACTAAGGTCTATATAAAGAGACTTCAGATACAGTATTAGGGACCACTAAGGTCTATATAAAGAGACTTCAGATACAGTATTAGGGGACCACTAAGGCCTATATAAAGAGACTTCAGATACAGTATTAGGAGACCACTAAGGTCTATATAAAGAGACTTCAGATACAGTATTAGGGGACCACTAAGGTCTATATAAAGAGACTTCAGATACAGTATTAGGGACCACTAAGGTCTATATAAAGAGACTTCAGATACAGTATTAGGAGACCACTAAGGTCTATATAAAGAGACTTCAGATACAGTATTAGGGGACCACTAAGGTCTATATAAAGAGACTTCAGATACAGTATTAGGGACCACTAAGGTCTATATAAAGAGACTTCAGATACAGTATTAGAGGACCACTAAGGCCTATATAAAGAGACTTCAGATACAGTATTAGGAGACCACTAAGGTCTATATAAAGAGACTTCAGATACAGTATTAGGGGACCACTAAGGTCTATATAAAGAGACTTCAGATACAGTATTAGGGACCACTAAGGTCTATATAAAGAGACTTCAGATACAGTATTAGGGGACCACTAAGGTCTATATAAAAGAGACTTCAGATACAGTATTAGGGGACCACTAAGGTCTATATAAAGAGACTTCAGATACAGTATTAGGGGACCACTAAGGTCTATATAAAGAGACTTCAGATACAGTATTAGGGGACCACTAAGGTCTATATAAAGAGACTTCAGATACAGTATTAGGGGACCACTAAGGTCTATATAAAGAGACTTCAGATACAGTATTAGGGGACCACTAAGGCCTATATAAAAGCATCCAAAAAGCAGCATGTCATAGGACCTTTAACTTAATTACCCTTTATCTTTCTTTCTACAGTATGTAGTGTAACTGTAGGTTGTGCCTCTCACGGTTAAAGCTCTGCAGTGTGTTGTCATCTGATCCTGATAATAACTGGACAGCATGAATTATAATGAGGTCTGCATGATGACTAACTGGTCGCTGACTCAGAGTTTGTTCATCTCAACATGACTCCACACCTCCCGTCTCCCAGATCATCTCTGGAGCAACAACTGGCCCTCATTTAGTGAGACAACAATTACACAATTACACATATACACGTAGTACAATTACACATATACACGTAGTACAATTACACATATACACGTAGTACAAAAGTATAGTATACTTAATATAGTGTTTCAGCTGAACAGTATTTATCTGTGTGTGTGTGTGTTTCTGTGTGTGTGTGTGTGTGTGTGTGTGTGTGTGTCTGTATGTGTGTCTATGTGTGTGTTTCTGTGTGTGTGTGTTTGTATGTGTGTCTATATGTGTGTGTTTCTTTCTCTGTGTGTGTGTGTGTGTCTGTATGTGTCTATATGTGTGTGTTTCTGTGTGTGTGTGTGTGTGTCTGTATGTGTGTGTTTCTGTGTGTGTGTGTTTCTGTGTGTGTGTGTGTGTGTGTGTGTGTCTGTTTCTGTGTGTGTGTGTGTGTGTGTGTGTGTGTGTTTCTGTGTGTGTGTGTGTGTGTGTGTGTGTGTGTGTGTGTGTGTGTGTGTGTATCTGTGTGTGTGTGTCTGTGTGTCTGTGTTTCTGTGTGTCTGTGTGTGTGTGTGTATCTGTGTGTGTGTGTCTGTGTGTCTGTGTTTCTGTGTGTCTGTGTGTGTGTGTTTCTGTGTGTCTGTGTGTGTGTGTTTCTGTGTGTGTGTGTGTGTGTGTGTGTGTGTGTGTGTGTGGGAGGCTCCATACATACAAAACATACAGTGATATGAACCGACCCGTTCCAGTCCTAATCTCCTAATCTTTTTGTGACACACACTTCTTTTCCCTCAACATGAACAAACCCGTCTGTTTGCCCAATCTGTGACATCACAGCGGACTCCAGCGCCCGATGATGTCACCACGCGTACGTGCTTCCTGTGTAGGTGTGTCGGAGACAGAACAGATCAGCTGACTGCAGGAGAAGTAACAGGATTACTCCCCGACACACACACACACACACACACACACACACACACACACACACACACACACACACACACACACACTATCTCTGGGTTCATCATGACGTCACTTCCTGTCTGCGCTGAGTCATACGAGGTGTATTTCGACAGGATGCACTGACCCAAACTAGAATATATAACTTCATATATGATGTTCAGTTTGGGTCAAGGTTATTATAGTTTTGCATTTTTCATTAGTTTTTATTTTTATTTCGTTTTGACTTTTTGTTTTCAAATTCAGTTTAGTTTTAATTAGTTTTTAAAGCAGGTTTGCTTTAGTTTAGTTTAGTTTTTATTAGTTTTAGTCTTTTCTTGTAATATTTGGGTTAATTGTCAGGGGATTCAAAAAGGTCAGAAAAAGTATTGTGTAACAATAACTCAACAAAAACATCATACAATTTTAGAAATATGTATTCACAATGTATTCAACAATAACACCAGTACATAACATGTAGCCTACATATGGTCATAAATATGTAAACAGTCTACACAAGACGCTGTAGGTGCAAAATGTGTAAGTGACGTGTTCCAGGAAAAACCTAAACAGCCAACAGACTAAAGAAGACATGAACAGGTGTTTTCAACTTTGGTTTGAGTAAAGTGGCGAACTTTCTGAAGTCAATCGACTCACACAGTTGTGTAGACATCCCAGAATAATCCACATATTAACCCACGCTTCCTCCCGCTTTTGATGTTCCTGCGTATGTACTAACCAGCAGCTGTCAGGTCGCTGGTGAAAGCCCTCCTGTAGTGTTCTCTGTCCTGCTGCAGCTGGCCCTGTACCCATACATCCATGCCCTGTACCCATACATCCATGCCCTGTACCCATACATCCATGCCCTGTACCCATACATCCATGCCCTGTACCCATACATCCACGCCCTGTACCCATACATCCATGCCCTGTACCCATACATCCACGCCCTGTACCCATACATCCATGCCCTGTACCCATACATCCATATCCTGTACCCATACATCCATGCCCTGTACCCATACATCCATATCCTGTACCCATACATCCACGCCCTGTATCCATACATCCACGCCCTGTACCCATACATCCATGCCCTGTACCCATACATCCATATCCTGTACCCATACATCCATTCCCTGTACCCATACATCCATATCCTGTACCCATACATCCATGCCCTGTACCCATACATCCATGCCCTGTACCCATACATCCATGCCCTGTACCCATACATCCATATCCTGTACCCATACATCCACGCCCTGTATCCATACATCCACGCCCTGTACCCATACATCCACGCCCTGTATCCATACATCCATGCCCTGTATCCATACATCCATATCCTGTACCCATACATCCATATCCTGTACCCATACATCCACGCCCTGTACCCATACATCCACGCCCTGTATCCATACATCCACGCCCTGTACCCATACATCCATGCCCTGTATCCATACATCCACGCCCTGTACCCATACATCCATGCCCTGTACCCATACATCCATGCCCTGTACCCATACATCCATGCCCTGTACCCATACATCCATACCCTGTACCCATACATCCATGCCCTGTACCCATACATCCATGCCCTGTACCCATACATCCATGCCCCTTACTGGTGTTAGCTTCTGTTTCAGGGAAAGGGGGCTTTGCGTTCTTCTTTACCTTGTTAAGCTAAGCTAGGTTAGCCTCCTAGCTTGTGTGCACTTCTCAAATGTACTTTCCAATTCGTGGGATTTTTCCCTGTAATAAATTGTCCACATATTTTACCACCTTCCACTGAGAGGCGCTTTTATCTGATACAGTCATAATCAAATAGGTGCCGCTTTCTTCCGACTTTCGGTACCGCCATGATGCCAGGCGAGGGGCACGGAGCCACGGACATGATGTGTTCAAGTTCACGTGGAATGTCGGGATTTCTGGGTTCCCAGTCGGAAACTATGTCATGTCTACGGGAAATGTCATGGTCAGAGAGATATAACGTTATTTGCTCTATGAAAGATAACATGAAAGATCGACAAAGACGAAAACTAAGGACATTTACTCGATAATTTTATTTTATTTTATTTTAGTTAGTTTTGCAAACAGACATTACAGTTTTAGTTTAGTTATCGTTTTTTTGTAATGCCTCGTTTTTATTTTTATTTCAGTTAACGACAATGTTTCCCACCTAGTTTTCATTATTTCGTTCGTTTTCGTTAACGATTGTAACCTTGGTTTGGGTTGGAACCGTTTTAGGGTGGACTAAATAACAGAAACACTAACGGTACTTTTCTCCTCTGCTGTTTTTAATCTCAAACGACAACAAATAAAACTGTGAATTTACAGAATTATTCTGTTTTATATTTCAGATATTTCCTAAAAAAATGTAAATAGTTGGCTTCAGGTAAACTACAGGAAGTCAGAGAGACGCCCGAGGGACGGAGATCTGATCTACTGCCTCTTGTTGTTAAAGAAGCTGCGCTGTCTGTGTGTCTGTGTGTCTGTGTGTGTGTGTGTGTGTGTGTGTGTGTGTGTGTGTGTGTGTGTGTGTGAGGCTGTTACTGGCTGTAATCCCACTTTAATCCTGGAAGTGGATTAAGAGGAGCCGGTCGAGCAGCAGGGAGAGAAAAAGATCCACAGAGATAGAGAGAGAAAGTGCTGCAACTGTACAAACACACACACACACACACACAAAGTACACTATGTGTTTAGTCTGCTCGACTCTGTGGAGCCGTAAATATCATGTCCATACAAGGCCAAACACACAGCTGTGTGTGTGTGTGTGTGTGTGTGTGTGTGTGTGTGTGTGTGTGTGTGTGTATGCATGTGTGTGTGTGTGTGTGTGTTGAAAGTACTGCCAAACTACACTTTTTCTGCTCACGAGTTCCATTTCCACTTTCTCACAGCCTGCTGCATTGAACCCTCCACCTACGTAAACACCTTCCCGTAATCGACGCCGCCGTCATTACGGTTCAGGGGGGAAAAAATTCTAAAGGTTCAGCAGAAACCCAACCCTGTCTAAAAGCCCAATATTCAGCCCAATCCTGGATTCGGTGCATCCCTAATTTATACGGTCAGATATTAGGATCCAGCTCTACTTCTTAACAGTAAATATATGTTTCCCAACTTATCATTCCAACATGCATCTTGCACACTACTTTGCACTATTACTTTTTGCACTTTACATCCCACTCCATGTGTACTTGTCTTGATATTATGTCTTATTTGTATTTTTGTATACTGCTTCAAGAAGAGAGAAAACAGGGTCATCCCCACCTCTGGCCACTCACCCTCTTCTCCACACATTATTATCATTCATTACATACTGATACATACACATACATTCATTTCATACTTATTCCAATATGCATCTTGCACACTACTGTGTGCAATTTACTTTTTGCACTTTACATCCCACTCCATGTGTACTTGTATTGTTATATATCATGCTGATATGTGCCTATATGTATATTGTTGTCTCTAGTGTACATTATGTGTCTATATTACTATTTGTCTACTGAATGTTTACTACTACATGTCTATTTGTTGAATGTATAGAGAGTTAACACCTACCGAAGTCTAATTCCTCGTGTATGTGAGTATACTTGGCCAATACATCTGATTGTGATTGTGATTTCAGACACAGGAAATGGTCTTTGTTCACTAGTCTTTGCCAAAGCCAACCTACGGCCCTGCAACAGCTGCAGCCGGAGACCCGTCCAGATGTTTTCCTTCTTCAGATATAAACCACAGTATTTCCTGAGTTCCTCTCTCTTATCAGACGGAGTGCAGCTATAAAACGATTCACTGCACTCCACTGCTCTTATCTCACCCAAACTATTTCATCCCATCCGGCCGAGTTATCTGCTGCACATTCTTCACACGCTAACGTGCACTTTCAAACATTTAAAAACACGTAAAAAAGTCCTTATCTTACAGCTGCAGACAGCGGATCTTTTATTTATTATTTATGTTTTATTCTTTCAGTTATAATCTTTCAAAGTTTTCTCCACAAAGTTAAAGTTAAAGTCCCAGTGTGTAACGTGTTTAGTTGTTCATTATCTAAATCTGTGTTGCCCGTTCACAAACTTCAGTCCTTTTTCATGAATATTTACCTCCACCATCAATTCCAAGTATTCCTTTTGGCTTGAAATTTAACATTTGCATGAACTGGAGTAGACGTTCCATATTCATGCTCCATCTAGAAATACGTTAGCCGGTAAGAGACATACAGGACATACTGCTCTGCCTTAGTGTGTGTGTGTGTGTGTGTGTGTATAAGGGACATACAGGACATACTGCTGTCACGTTTTCTCTGTCACATGATAACTCACAGGTGCTGCTAATGCTGCTAATGGCTAAAGATTGAAAAGAGCAAGAGAGCGTATTTTTGAAGCGTGAAGGCTACCGTAGCTGTAATACCTACTTTGAACTGCGTGGTGCCAGAGAGTTGATTGCGATATAAACTTAGCACAAAAATTAAGGAATTTTGTGTTTGGTAGATTATTTCTCTGTGGTAACAATGCTTTTTGGCAATAACTCTCATACCGTTGGAAAGCCTGTTTAGTTCCCTTTCTAATGGTGCCCCATTTTAAGGAACATGCATTTGTGGGATGAGCAGCAGCGCTGAGTATGTGGGTGGCACCCATGAAAATTTGCCAAATTTTCTCTGCTAATGCCCAACAGCTTATTCTGCCATTGACTGGTTTGGTGTTTACAGGATTGGATGATTGAAGTTTGAAATTTGAAATTTAACAATTTATTCATTTCACAAACAGGAGCCTAGCGTGTGGAAGAACCATACACAGCCACAACAGCCTGGCTCCTCCTCCTCATGCTGGTCACCAGCCTGGTCACACACTGCTGTGGGATGGCAAGAGGAGGAGGAGGTGAGGAAGAACCATACACAGCCACAACAGCCTGGCTCCTCCTCCTCACGCTGGTCACCAGCCTGGTCACACACTGCTGTAGGATGGCTTCCCATTCTTCAACCAGCAGTCCTGACCTCAACCCCGTTGAACACCTGTGGGATCAGCTTGGGCGTGCTGTTGGTGCCAGAGTGACCAACACGACCACGTTGGCTGACTTGCGACAAATGCTGGTTGAAGAATGGGACGCACAACTTCTTCTGGAAGCTCGAAAAAATTCTCTCTCTTTTCAGACAGGCATGTTCTAGGGTAACGTTTTAAAGAATTCCCTCGTGTCTCATACCTATCCTGTCCCTCCAGAAAAACGTGATTATGCGATCGCATAATTCAATGCATAATCAGCCAAAGTCTGCATATTTATGCGGGGGCCGCATTTTTTCAAATACGCCGCACTTTCGCCGCATAAATTGCTGATTTCCGCGCAAAATATGCGGAGCTTGCATGATTTCATAATCCCCACATAAGTCACATATATCTTAGCAGAAAGTTGAAAAATGTTGCGTTTACTTCACAAGAGCAGCCATTTTCCCCTGTTGCCATGGGAACATTATGAAGTGACGTAATTACGCGACGTGAACATCATCGAAAAGCTGCAAACCCCGCGATGAAGCCACGATGAAACCGCAGTTTTTGCAAGTTCCCGCAATGTCATCGCATAACATTGCATAAATATCCTGCATATTCCATCACATTTTTTAAGAAAACGTGACGCATCATCAAGGATTTTAGCCCAAAACAATCACAAAAAAACTCCACATTTTTCTGGAAGGACTGGCTAATGTTCCAAAACTGAAAGATAGGCTCAACTGTTACATCATATATTCCCCTGTACAAGCTTATACACCTGAATCCTATCACCTCTGGATCTCCTAAATATATAAATGGAATATGACGTTCCATTCAACGCTGTGAAACGGCGTCTGGTAACTGAACGGTAAAATCAGGACAAGACAACCCTTACAACGACATCCAAGACCACAGAAAGCTTCCTGAGCTCCAGACTGACTATATATATATATATATATAAATAAAATGTATAATAGATTATGTTCCAGTGTAATCACATCAGCTCGCCACAATAAAAGCTCTGAAAAAACCCTGAGTGCCTCAACAGCCACTCTGCACACAGGAAGTGACCACAGAGGGCTGGGGGAGACAAAAATCAATCACGGAGCTGCAGAGAGGCAACAGGCATTCAGGACTCTACAGCCAACTGCTGGCTAGCTTAGCTTAGCATAAAGACTGGAAACAGATAGGAAACTAACACACTGTGTTGTAGTTATTAAAGTCATTTTTCAAAGTAAAAGAAAATGCTGACTTGAATGCTTTTCAGATGTGGAGATTTCCTGCTTCTTATCTGTTTTATAACGGAACATCTTTTGGGGGTTTTTTCGGACAAAAACGAGACATGTAAGGACATCAGCTCGGACTTTAATTAAACAATGGCGTGATGATGTCATCACTGCGGTCTGAGACAAAGCAGGTCACATCGTCCATCACAACAGCTCGGAGGATTAGCTCTGTCTGATCTGATGTCATCAGCAGCCTTTGTTCAGCTCCACCTCGCCCCACCCAGACACACACACACACACACACACACACACACACACACACACACACACACACAGACACACACACACACACACACACACACACACACAGAGACACACACACACACACAGACACACACACACACACAGAGACACACACACACAGAGACACACACACACACACACACACACACACAGAGACACACACACACACACACACACACACACACACACACACACACCCAGACACACACACACAGACACACAGAGACACACACACACACAGAGACACACACACACACACACACACACACACAGACACACACACACAGACACACACACACACACACACACACAGACACACACCACACACACACACACACACACAGAGACACACCCAGACACACACACACACACACACCCACCCAGACACACACACACACACACACACACACACACACAGACACACACACACACACACACACACAGAGAGAGAGACACACACACACACACACACACACACACACACACAGAGACACACAGAGAACACACACACACACACACACACACAGAGAGCAACACACACACAGAGACACACACACACAGAGACACACACACACACACACACACACACACACATAGAC
Organism: Sander lucioperca; assembly: GCF_008315115.2. Lineage (NCBI taxonomy): Eukaryota > Metazoa > Chordata > Actinopteri > Perciformes > Percidae > Sander > Sander lucioperca. The sequence continues at coordinate 1,120,597 of NC_050186.1, forward strand.
ACACACACACACACACACACACACAGAGACACACACACACACACACACACACACAGAGACACACAGAGAGAGAGAGAGAGAGACACACACACACACACACACACACACAGAGACACACACACACACACACACACACACACACACACACACACAGAGACACACAGAGAGAGAGAGAGAGAGAGAGACACACACACACACACACACACACACACACAGAGACAGACACACACACACAGAAACACCCCCACCCTCCTCTGCATCTTGTTTTGGATCTCTGATTCTATTCATTCTGAGCTGCGTATTGACGCTCGTAATTTCTGACATGTTAGAGACCAAAACACTAATCCAGAAACCCAGAACAATAACAGAACAATAATCCCCAGATGAAGCCAGCGAGATGACGAGCGGTGAAGCCAGCGTGATGGCGAGCGGTGATGGCGAGCGGTGAAGCCAGCGTGATGGCGAGCGGTGATGGCGAGCGGTGAAGCCAGCGTGATGGCGAGCGGTGAAGCCAGCGTGATGGCGAGCGGTGATGGCGAGCGGTGAAGCCAGCGTGATGGCGAGCGGGAGCTGCAGCCCAGATCAGCTGACTGCAGGAGAGGCTGCAGCTGTAACCTGACAGATCAACGGGCTGACTGAGAGAGATGTGACGTGTCCTGCATCAGACGTGTGAATCTTCACTGATCTCCCGATTCGATTATGATTATCATGTCAGATTCAATTCAACCCTTTCTTTTCAAAGGCTATAAAATTAAATAAAACACGCAAATTCAATGAAAGTAGTGAACCGATCATTTATTTTACTTGTGAAGAGTAATGGTTGTAGGGAACCATCCACGTTATATTTATATAATTATTTTTTTTGGACAATTTGGTTGAAAGAAACCCAAATTTATTAGCCTGGGTGAACGCTGACGAACTTCCGGCAAATTTGAGATTTGCTCTGCGAGTCAGTCTGGCCAAGAGCCCATTCAGGCCCATTTCCAATGTCCCCGAAATCGAGGCACCAATCACAACCGCTGAGGTGGGCTCTACACCAATCACAACCGTTGAGGCGGGCTCTACACCAATCACAACCGTTGAGGCGGGCTCTACACCAATCACAACCGTTGAGGTGGGCTTTACACCAATCACAACCGTTGAGGCGGGCTCTACACCAATCACAACCGTTGAGGAGGGCTTTACGCGACGACGACAGCGCAGCGACGGCAAGCAGCGAGCAGCTTTTTGTCATTCAACATGACGGCTACCGAAGAGCAGCGTCACCCGGATCGTTGGTCTGATTGGTTGAAGGACTATCCAATGCGCCCAGAGGCGTTTGAGCGGCGTCCGTTGGTGACGCCCCTTTGGAAATGAACTGTCAATGAACCTTCCCCAGACCTTCTCAGGTACAGCTGAGAAGGTCTGGTGTCAGCCAGGCTATAAGTTTCTGAGATAGACATTTAGAAAATGGGTCAAATTTGCACCAAGGACAACACACGGTAAAGACATCAGCTTGGACGTTGGACGCCGTGAAGAACTAAACGTCTCCTACCTGGGAAGGCGTGCGGGTTGGGCGCGCCTCTCTTCAGGCACTTGGAGCAGAGGATGTGTACGGAGTACAGCAGGCCGGGCCACTCCTGCAGCAGCACGTTCAATTCCTCCACCAGCGGAGTGACGGCCTGCCACGCCGTCCACATGTTGGGCAGCGAGGCGTGGCTGGCGATGGACAGCGTCTCCGCCTGCAGCTTCCCTCGGGCGACGCCGTGGCTTATGACCACGGGGACCTTCCCTCGGTAGGCGAAGATCTGGCGCCGGCCGTCCGAGCGCTGCACCACGTGGCTGTTTATCTGCACGCTGAAGCGCGTGAACAGCCCGGGGGGGAACAGGAAGGGGAAGCTGTACCGGATGTGCAGCTGCTCCACGGAGAAGAAGTGGCACAGAGGCAGCGTGCCGCCACTGCCGCACGCCGCAGACACGGCCGCTGCATCCTCGCTGCTCACGTAGCTGGGGAACTTGTACCACGCCGTAGGACTGCTCCAATACGGAAAAAAAGACATAATCACCATTATTTGGGTCAGTTTTGAAATCACGATTATTTAACACGATTGCCAGACATCATACACCAGAGCAGGGGGAATGAGAGGGGGAAACGCCAGAGCAGGGGGAACGAGAGGGGGAAACGCCAGAGCAGGGGGAATGAGAGGGGGAAACTATTGAATTGTTAACGTGGATTAGTTGCGGTGCCGTACCTGGCGGTGGCGCCGTTGAGCGGCTTGCTGCGCGGCTTGTTGACGGCGTAGCAGACGCCCATCTTCTCCAGCAGCTCCATGACGACCTGCAGGTCCGGCTGTGATTGGACGAGAGGCCGCAGCAGCAGGCTGATGACGTTGGAGGGCAGCAGGCCGTGCTGCAGGAAAGCGTCCACGTGGTGCTGCAGCTGCGTCACTCGAAGCTCCGCCCCCTTCTCGTCCTCCGTTACCACACCCCCCCGCCCGCCGTCTCCCCTGGAAACAGTTACTCAGTCAGACGGTTTTTTTTTTTTTTTTAGCACTTAAAAAACATTAAACATTTAAAAAAAAATTGTCTAAATAATGTCAAACATAAAATAAAACAATTTGAAAAAAGTCAAAGGTGTAAAAAAAAAAAACTGTTCATAAAATATTTTCAATTTTTTTTTTTAATCACTTAAAAAAATTTGTTTTTAAATTGTCTAAAAAATGATGTCAAAAACAAAAATAAACATAACAAAAAGAAATCGAAAAAATAAAATAAAAAATGCTGAAACCGTAAAACGTAAACGTCTAACTGGCCCGTAAACAAATTAGTTTAAAAAAAAAAAAAAAAACTCCAGCAGCGCATCGTAGCCTATAATAAACCCTTATATCTGTATTATTATACCTGTATGATGTAATAATAATAATAATAATAATAATTTTAGGCGTACCTGTGTCCCTCGGCCAGCAGGCGCTGCAGCAGTGCGGCCGCGTCTCTCTGGAAGAAGACGTTGAGGATGGCGATGAAGCGCGGCAGGTTGTGGAAGACGTACTCCTTCAGTGTGGGGCTGTCCTCGAAGTAGAGCAGCTTCCCGCTCTCGTGCAGGTAGGACAGGGCGCCGTGCAGCCGGTCCTCCGTGAGCCCGGCCTGCAGGCCCAGGCGGGCCGAGTCCCACCACGACAGCCACAGCGCCGCCGGGTTCACGTGCAGCTCCTCCAACATCTGCCAGGACTTGGGCAGCACGCGGTGCAGGTTGGGGAAGATGTCCCGATGGTCTGCGACCGACATCAACTTCTCCCTCAGACGCTGGATGTTCCTCTGGCCACAGCTGGAAACATTACACACTTAATGCTACATCTTCCCCTGACCACAGCTGGAAACATTACACACTTAACTCACGTTTTTTGCCTTTTTTGAAAGCAACACTAGAGAACTTTTCCCGCTTTGGTCCCCCTACAGGTTGGAAGTGGAATTGTCCATTTCCATTATGTCTCATTCGAACTACAGATCTGCTACTCGATCTGGCAAACTTGCACCAAAATAATGTACCTTAATAAACTAGAAATCTAGACCACGCTAGCGGCAGCAAATGTAATTTGCAGCCAGGGTCATCTAGCAACTCTCCGTTGGCTTAAGAGCTGGAAAAACCAAACTCTGGCCGGGCCAATCACATCGTGTGTAGAGGCGGTGGGCGGGGCTTATGGCTGCTGCTGCCGCTGGTGAACAGCGGTCTTTGGAAGACTTGGAGTTCAGCTTTTCTTAGAGAAAAGAACAAAGAACGGCACTGAAGTCATTCTTAAAAAAGGAAGATGTGTTCAGAGTTTAAAGTTGAATCTATCAACTAGCGTTGTTCTGATTGGTTGGAGCGCTATCCTATTGCGTGCAGAGGGAATTTGAAAGACAACCGTTTATCCCGCCCCTCAGATTGAGCCCTGACAATGGGGAGTTCCCAGACCCAACATCTGGATGTGGGGCTGGCTGGTTTCAGTGGTTCATCAACTCGTAACAGGGAACAGCACTTCTGCATTCGCTTCGCAGCTCTCTATCGGCTATAACCGCACTATGCAAGTTTGCCAGATCGAGTAGCAGATCTGTAGTTCGAAGGAGACATACGAATAATAACGGTAACGGACAATTCCCCTTCCAACCTGTAGAGGGACCGTTGCTTTAACAATTCTTTCCCCTTTTTTGTCGTTTCAACACTTATTTCCCCTCCATTTGTGTAGCTTTTTTTGTCAATGTTTTTGACTCTTTTTACGATGTTTTTGTTGCTGACATTTGTCGACCTTCACCGACAGTGAAGCTGAGGGTTACCACGGTTACCTGCAGCTGACGCACAGCACTGGAGACAGGATCTGCAGCCGCTGGTTCAGCAGGAACTGCAGCTGGGACTTCCTGCGCCGCAGGTTTGGGTCCGAGACCCCGTAGAAGACTTGGTGCGGGCTGGAGGAGCGGCCGCCGTAACCCTGCTGCAGCGCCCGCTCCACCTGCAGCGCCTCGCTCCCCAGCGTCTGCACGTCGCCGCGCTCTTGCAGGCCGATCCTCCGGTGGATGTCCAGACTCTTCTCCTCCACCTCCGCCTCTGCGCACAGGTCGGCGTGCGTTCCCACCACGCACACAACCGCGCCGGGCACCCTGGCGCCCAGCAGGTGGAGGAAATACCCGACGTGGGCGTAGAACTTCGCGGGCGCGTAAGCTTTCAGATTGACCACGAGGACGTAGAGAGCGCCGGGGGAGAGAAAGAAGGGTTGGATGAGGTCATAGTTTGGCTTCCCGGACAAATCGTACACGAGAAACGTGAGACGGCGATCTGCGTCAGCCACCCAGTCCGTCACTTCGATTCCTTTGTTTCCCTGCGTGTCTTTAGCGTCCGTCTGAGCGCCAACTAGACTCTGCCGGAGCTGGGTTTTTCCGGCGTTCTGCATCCCCATCAGGACCAGTTTGAGCCGCGGTTTGAAAGCGAGCTGCGAGTGCGCCAGCTCCTTCTGGTACGCGGCGATGTACGGGATGCCCTTCATGCACACCTCGTACGGCGGCTGGATCAGAGGGTTGTCCTTCACCTTCCAGATGCTCACTCTGCACAGCTTCCCAAAGTTGTCCGGAAGAATGGCGATTTGGTTTCCCTGCAAGACGAGTTCCTCCAACTTCTCCAGCTGCACGATGGCGTCGGGCAGGTACGTGATGCGGTTATTGTCCAGCCAGAGGTTGGCGAGCTTCCCCAGCTTCCCCACTTCCTCTGGGATATGAGTCAGTTTATTCCTGCTAAGGTAGATTTCCTCCAACCCGACGATGCTTAGAATAGCCTCCGGGAAGTTTTCAAACTCGTTGGAGGACAGGTTCAGCATTTTGAGTCTCTGGAGTTGCGTGAAAGCGGCGGGCAGCGCGGCGAGTTCGTTCCCGTCCAGCATGAGGCTCTCCAGCTGCGTCAGGAGACAGAAGGCGTCCGGTAACGTGGACATGTGCAGACTGCTGAGCCACAGGATTTTGATGCTGCGCAGCTTCACGATGTCCGCGGGCAGCGTCTCGAACTTGTTCCCGGAGCAGTCGAGTTCCTCCAGCTCGCCGAGCGCCAGGATCTCGGCGGGGAAGGCGTTGAGCTTGTTGTGGTCGGCGTCCAGCGTCCGCAGCTTGGCGAGGCCGCAGAAGGAGCGGGGGAAGTCTCGAAGGTCGTTGAAGCTGACGTCCAGTTCCTCCAGAGACTGCAGCGCTCCGATCTGAGCCGGCAGAGACTGGATCCGGTTGTGGCTGATGCACAGCTTCTTCAGCATCTTCAGCTGCCCCACGCCTGAAACAAGGCACGGAAAACTGATTAACACATGAATCACATTGTTTTATTCCACTCATGGAGACACATTTTATAATTAAACAATACATGATTTGCTTTATTACATCACATATCCCGGAGCTGAAAGGAGCTGGATGAAGACAAAAAAAGTCTTATTTTACCAGCAACCGCAAGATGAGCGATTAGCTCAACACCTGAAAAGCCCCGTTGTTACTCTCTGCTCCTCACCACGGGGCTTCTCAGGTGCTGTGAGCAAATCACTCCGCCCAAGTAGCAGAAGTAGCAGAGCTTCGCCTTTCTGAGAATATAGTTCCCAGTATGTATACGTTAGAAGATGGCTGTGTGTCATGTGACCTTATTATTTGTACACGCTGTGACTATACAAATCACAACATGTAAATATGAAAATGTTGGTGTTATTTTGTCACTTTTTGGGAGCAGTAGGCTAGATGGAGCCGGTTACCTCCAGGATCTGTGCTAAGCT
>NC_050186.1:1136841-1156841 GCF_008315115.2 Sander lucioperca
ATTACATACAGTCTATGGTTTCACCTCATTATTTGAAGTTATGTTCATGTTGAACATGAAAATCTGACATTAGAACATTGTAGATATGACAGAAAATACGGAAAAACATAATATGTCCCCTTTAATAGTTTCCATTGTTTATGTATTTCTTTAACTGGTGCAAATAAATGAAACTCAAGCGCTACAATTCAAAAAATATTAAGTTTTATTGTTCTTTTTTTATCCCTGCAGATTAAAGGTTTCACACATCATATTTAAACATTTAAAAACGTGCAACAAGAGGCTAAAACGTGTGACTTTATTGCCCAGAATTCCTAAAAACTGACACAAACACAACTTTAAAAATAAATGCAGAATGTTAAATTACAAACGGTTTCACTGACCAACATGAACACATCTCTGAGGCCATGCAAACACAACCAACACGTTCGCAAGTAAAAAGATTTAGGAACATTTAGGAACATTTCATCCATTTTAGTTTCACGCCGACTGATTTCTCCATGCTGAAAATGTGTTAAAACTACTTCACTTGCTGCAGAATCTGTTGTAACGGTGGGTGTGTGTCTGCGTGTGTGTCTGCGTGTGTGTGTGTGTGTGTGTGTGTGTGTGTGTGTGTGTGTGTGTGTCTGTGCCGTGCGAGTAAAACTTCATCTGCAACAACAAGGACGCCATCCTGGTCTTTGGGAAACACAGATTGATTAATAAGTGGATTATGTTCTGGATGGATGGATTACTTATTGGGTCTGGAAACATGTGGATCAGTATTTCCCAAAAAGCCAGAGATGACGTCCTCAAATGTCTGTCCCAGAAGAGAGAAGAAACTACAACATATTCACATTTAACAAGCTGACATCACATAAACAATGACTCAAACTGATTAATGGATTATCAGAGCACTTGGAGATTAATTTAAGAATTGATACAACTAATCCATTCATCTTTGCAGCTGTAATCGACAATGTAGGTAGTGGTTGGTTGCAGTTGAACATTCAGCTGTCTAGGAAATCATTTGCGTGATCAAACAACGTCCAGATCTCCGTGATTCGTGCAGCTTTCGTCCAGATCTTTTTGCATCCAGAGCAGCTTTACTAAAAGTTGTCGAGTCTGCAGGTGCGTGATCTGTCCGGACAACATTTGGGGCGCGTTCAGCCCTGACGAAACGTTTGTTTGAACTGACACGCAGGTGCGTTGGACAACCTGCTGTGTGTGCAAATCCAGTTTACAGACACCGTTTTCACAATGTTCAGAGGAAACATGCCCCTCAACCCGGAAACCGTAGCAACACGGCGAACGCTGTTTTGAGACTTAACGTGCCAGCGTACACCCTGTGTTTGGTGTTTTAAGCCCCCAACGTCGCCTTCCAGGCAGCGCGGCAATGGTTATGTTTAGGGTTAAGGTTAGCTGCCTGGAAGGCGACGTTGGGGGCTTAAAACACCATCGAGCTGCACACCCTGCTCCATGTTCAGTAGTAGGGGCCGGTGTTCTCGTATCCCGCGTAACTCGGCCAATCAGGGAAGAGCCCGTGTGAGCAGGTGGGGCTGCCGTACCGCTCCAAATGAATTCCAAAGTCCGCGGCGTCTGGGCGCCGGCTGGTCTTGGCCGAGGCCCAGACGATGCAGTAGTTGCCCCCCTGGTTGCTGTCCCAGTACTCCCGCCCCGCCACCGTGTAACAGACGGCGAACTCCATGCGCTGCCACGGTGCCAGCCGCTCGGGCACAGCTACGCTGAAGGAAAAGGTGTCGCTGTGCATGCTGGGATATGCGTCCTTCATGTACTCGCAGTCCACGTCGGCGTGGCTCTGCCAGCCGTCGGACGTCAAGCGCAGCTTCACGCTCTTCTCGAAGGAAATGTTTCGGACTTTGACGGTCCCCGCCAGCACCTTCTCCCTCAGCACGCACTGCTCCAGGCACACGTAGTCCGCCTCCAGGCGCTGGCGGAAGAGCAGGTAGTCGGAGGACGGCTGAGCGAAGTCCAGCGCCAGTTTGTTGTCCTGTTGGGCTGCCAGGGACACAGCGGAGCAGAGCATCGACTGGACGTTCAGAGGAATGTCGATGGGATCGTCGAACTGAGAGAAGAGCTTGACTCTGGTCAGAGACAGGCCGCGGTGGTCGGCGAACGTCACCTGCTTCTTGGCAGGGCTGCTCCATGATGGAAGACAAAATAATCATTATTAAAACATGATTACTCCATTGACTTTTGGAAAAGATGTTGCAATTATTGGAGTTTAAAAACAGTGAAACAAATAAGAGTGAAAAACACCTTCAACAAATACATTTCCCTTCATACTTTTCATTCAGAACACGAGTTAGAATAGAGAAGAATAGAGATGGATAAAGACCGAAGAGTCACGACGAGACAAAATGGTTTATTGTTCCTTTTTTCCAACGTGACATCATGACTTTGCGTAAACATACACGCCACGTTATCTGTATCACGTCTACGCTGTATACAGCAGACGGGTTGCAGACTGATCTCAATAAGTGGCGTATGTATGACACGCCAATTGGTATGCCATTTTGGCGTGTTATCAAGATGCGTACTCACTTTTCGGACGGTTGGGTTTAGGAAAACAATAACGGGGTTGGGTTCAGGAAACGTGACACGTGGGACCCGACCCCCGGTCTCCTGGTGAAAGTCCTGTGTTTGACCCATCCTCCCCCCCCGACCAACCTCCCTACGCAGATTTTCTCTCTTTCATACTACTCGCTACGGCGTCAATTCACACACAATCACAAGGTAATGTAAGTCAATGGAGGCCAAACGGCGTTGATAAACACGCTAAAAAGCGAGTATGCGTCTTGATAACACGCCAATAATGGCATACGAATTGGCGTGTCATACATACGCCACTTCATGACATCAGTCTGGTTTTTCACAATGTTTTGACAATGTTTTTCGTCTATATTCAACATCAAAAACAATTTACTGATCAATAGAAAATATATTTAAAACTAGAAAACGTTACACTTCATATCGTGTTGTATTCCTAAGACTTGGTCCTGACTTTGAGAACCGCTGGTATGAATCCAAACCATAATCCCAGTTAAATGTGTAGACGAATGAATGAATTGCACAGCCCTACTTCTTGGTCTTCCTGGAGTCTTCCCTGGAGGACGGCGCGTCCTCAGGCTCCGTCTGGTCCATAACGGGCGAAGGTTCGAAACTCAGGCAGGAGTTGAGAGACGGTTGGCATGTTTTAGTAGACGTCTGGTAGATGAACTCCTCTTTGGACAGGTACCGAGGTAACGCCATGTCGATCGGCATCGCGGACTCGGAAGGAAACACTGAGAGAGAGAGAGAGAGAGAGAGAGAGAGAGAGAGAGAGAGAGAGAGAGAAAGAGAAAGAGAAAGAGAGAGAGAGAATGAGAATGAGAAGTTAGGGAGTTTTAAAAAGGAGAACTTCAGTATTTTTCCAACCCTATTTTCCATGTTTTTGTGTTAAAAAAACAATCTTTAAAATGGGTCCAGTATTGAGCGTGCACAACGAGGAACTTGAAGCTCTCCACTCCCTCTAACTTCATCAGCAAATATCATCATCTTCATCATCATCATCATCATCATCATCATCATCATCATCATCATTACTACTACTACTACTGTGGTGCTGGATATGGCCTTTTCCGTCTATGTCCCCATCATTGGCAATTTTAGACCCTTTTAATAAAATATAATAAAAAACTAATTAATTTTTTTTTTTTTAATTCTGAAATCAGTTTTAGTGCTTCAACCTCAGAGTTTGAGAACGTGTCTGTTAGTGCCAGAGGACAAACGATTACAGGTTCAAAGGGCTTGAAACAGGTGCAATTAACAGAAACGTAGCTTTGGCCAATTATGTTCATTGTTATCCAGTGAAAATACTGGTTTAGCGGGGGGGGTTAACACTTTTGCAAGTGTCACCTTCTCATTAGGGGCTGAGCCCCCCTGAAGGTCTGATGCAAGACTGGGTCAGACTCCCCTACAGGGAGGATTTTACAAAATGGTGCTCCAACAAAAACCTGGACTTAAACTCCACAAAAACTAAAAGGAGGCAATTGTGGATTTCAGAAGATCCAAGAGCACCGAGCACTCTGCCCTCTACGTTCACAGGGAGAAGGTAGAGGGAGGGGAGAGCTGCTCCGCCTCTCGGCTGACCTCACACACATCTCCCATCAGGTGGGGGGAGGCCCAACACAGGCTTCCTCAGGAAGCTGAGGCATGCTCACCTCCCTCAACACCTGCTGACCAACTTCGTCACTATCGGTCAGCCATAGTCAGTCCCTCCAGAAAAACGTGATTATGCGATCCCATAATTCAATGCATAATCAGCCAAAGTCTGCATATTTATGCGGGGGCCGCATTTTTTCAAATACGCCGCACTTTCGCTGCATAAATTGCCAATTTCCGCACAAAATATGCGGGGCTTGCATGATTTCATAATCCCCGCATTTTCGTTGCAAAAAAGTCCCATATATCTTAGCAGAAAGCTGAAAAATGTTGCGTTTACTTCACACAAGAGCAGCCATTTTCCCCTGTTGCCATGGGAACGTTATGAAGTGACGTAATTACACGACGTGAACGTCATCGAAAAGCTGCAAACCCCACCCACGGTATCGGTGCCTATGTTCCTGACCTGCTGCTGCACGATCGGTTCTCAAGCTGCACAGAAAACAGGAAGGACCTGCAGCAGCTGGTGAAGGCAGCAGCGTGCGTCAGCGCGACAACACCACCCCCCCGTCAGAGACATCTATACTGCCGACTCCAAAAGAAAGCCTGCTGTATCATTAAGGAACCCCCCCCCCTCACCCTGGACATCACCTGTTCTCCCCCCTGCCCTCTGGAAAAAAGATCCAGGACAATCAGATCCAGAACCAACAGACCATCTCCTTCCTCTATAAACACCTGTGTGCAATAGACCCCCGAAAACTGGAAGTGCAATAACCTCACGTATGTACTAAGTTCAATTCAGTTTATATATAAAAGAGGACTTTTAATAAAACGCATGATTTCACATGGGTTAAAAATGCCAGAATTAGCCAAAAAGGCTATTTTTCATCTGTAGTCCCCTGACCTCGAGGTTAAAAAAAGGCTTTTTAAAATACAAACAAGAAGACAACAAGCAAAGCTAAACTTAATCGCACAAAATATCACAAAAGCAGAAAGATTAGCAACAAAACTAACAGAACACTGCATGTGTTCTGTTAAATTAGTGCTGAGTCTGACGTGAATATGTATTGACCATCCACTGTTTTAGCTGCTTAGTAAAAGACGTGTATGTGTTTAATTGACTGAATTCCACTCTGTTGACCCTCTGATTGACCAGGCTGACTGACGGAATAACACAGCCTCCTCTTGCAACATGACAGGCGTGTTATCTGCACGCATTTTGAGCGCCGTATACAACGGACGGGTTGGGTTTAGGAAAAGAAGAACCGGTTGGGTTTAGGAAACGTGACACGCGGGACAACACCTCAATGGAGGCCAAACGGCGTTGATAAACACGCTAAAAAGCGAGTATGCGTCTTGATAACACGCCAATAATGGCATACCAATTGGCGTGTCGTACATACGCCTTTGCGTGAGATCAGCCTGCCTCTTGAAGAACTTTGGCAGCAGAATAACACAGCCTCCTCTTGAGGATCCGCTTGTGACTCCAACAGTATCTGATCTACTGTTGATGTAGGCAACAAGTAGGGGTGGAGCTAGCTTGTGAGAAGGGCTGCACAATTAATCGCAATTTTATCGAAATCGCAATATGGACTAGTGCACTATCCAAATCGCAGAGGAGGCGCAATATGTGTCAGACCGTTCTGAATGAAGTAGTGTGGCGCTGCAGAGACATTCTGGTCTACACATCCTCTCCTACAGACTACAGAAAGCATGTTTGTTTGGTACAGATGCTCGCAAAAAAAGAAAAGAAAATCACACTATAATCATTCTAATTTTTCAAGATTCAATATTAGTCAATGAAAATGAGAATAATGATACAAACATGATCATTCCCTTCAATATCGTGAGTCATATTAGCCTGGTGAGAGCGTCCTGATCTGGCGAGCTCCAGTTTTCCACTCCCAGATCAGTCTGGCATCTTCAGACAGAGAAGATTTGGAGCCGTTCGCCAAAGATCGACCAATCAGCGTTGGTTTGGAGGCGGGTTTAGGTGTGACGCAACGAGAAGCGACTGTTCAGTCTAAACAACGTGGCGGCTTCCACGGATGAGATGAGCGTAGCTTTTACGCAAGTTTTATCTGAATTAGTTGAGAGCTTAGAGTTTGATCTGATTGGTTGATTTGGCCCGTCTATCACCAACATAGGTGGTGATAGACAGATGGTTTATCCAATCAGCTAACCAGGATTTTCGCCCCTTCCCAAAAGTTCTCCAACAGAAAGTTCCCAGATGGATATGCCCAGCAGCTTAAAAGCGAAGATGGAAGTGATGGAAGAGCTTAGTTTGTTTTTTATCTAACGTGTTGATGGCGTGTTTGTGTAGTGATTTGAGTGGTTTCAGTGTGCTGTGGTTGGCCTGGGACCAGACCTGATGGAATAAACTAAATGTGCAATATTTAACTTGATTTTGCACACCTCTACCACCACCTGCAGCCATCTTACACTACTGACTCCAAGTAAGTAAGTAAGTAAGTAATGGCGTTTATCCATTACATGGTACCTGCTCGACTCACCTCTACTCGCCTCGACACATTGTGCGTCCGTTTTCCGTTGCAGATTTTAGTCCCGCCTCAGCGTGGCTGGTCGTCTTATGCTGGCTCAACGCACACACCAGCGCACAAGTATAACATCAGGCCACTTAGGCTTGTTTTACAGTTCTGTGGAGGCTCCACGCAGAGCTTTCTCTGTAGCCTGTGTAAATGGCCTGATGTTTATACTTGTGCCCTGGTGTGTGCGTCGAGCCAGCATGTGTGTGTGTAGTTAGGCTACGGCGAAAGCTCTGCTGGAGCCTCCACAGAACTGTAAACACGCGGCGCCGCAGTAAACTGCCGTGACCTAACGTACACACACACAGAACGTGGAAGGTGTGTTGATGCCAGAAGACATTTAGTTTCTAAAGAAGCTGGAGGCAGCAAAATACACACAGCTGGCTAAACTGTTTAAAAATAGCGGGTTTGTTCAGGACACCCCCGTCTGTCTCTTTCACGTCACCTTTTCGGCTCGCCTCAGCTCGCTGGGAACCTCGACTGAGGAGGTACTAAAAAAAGTACCTGTTAGCAGGTACCAGGGACTTATTTTCGTAATGGAAAACCAAAAAAGGCGAGTAGAGTCGAGGCGAACTGGTACCATGTAGTCGAAAAGCGCCATGAGTAAGTAAGTAAGTAGTAAGATTTCGGTGGGAACGGTGGGTACGGGTACTTATCAGATTTCGCTCAAGCTCAATTTAGTTAAAAAAAATAAAGTTCATAACACATAATTCTTGGGCGACAGATGCCAACAAATCCACAAAATCTCTACTGTCCCTTCATACAGGGCCGCTCTGCTGCTGCGCTGGCTACACGCTCCTCTGTTCACCACCCTGCCTGTCTAATGCTTAATCTAAAGGCTTTCTTCTTCATAAAACGTGTCGGACATCACATTTTTGTATACATTTTTAATTCATTTTATATTAGTAAGCTACAGGAGAGCGTCTTTCAAAACATGACCTGCGCATAAGAGAAAAAAAAATGAATGCGTCATTGTACCCAGCACATTTCAAACCAAACTGACACCCATGTTTATGTTTATATGCACTTTTTACAGATAAAAAAAATCACAAAGTGCTTCACAATAAATTGGAATATGATCAATAGAAGACATAAGAATACAAGGAAAACCCAAGTACATAGAATCAGCCAGCCATAACAAACTAGAACTAACTAACTAACTAACTAACTAGAAGCCTGTATGAAGAAAGTCTTAAGCTGCTTTTTGAAAAGAACGAGCGGAGTTTGAACAGGGTATAGAGGGCGAAGTGCATTCCACCGCCTGGGTGCCACTGTTTGAAAATATCCATCCTGTCTGGTTTTAAAATGAGTGTGTGGGGGATGGGTGTGGGAACCCCCTAACAACATGTGAGCTCTGACCTCAGACTCTGGGAAGAAGTGGAGCACCACCTCATCGTGTTCATTATCTTGAACGCTATATTTGACTATTTAAAATTTTATATTTCTGCTCGTCTGTGACTTAACTGTCATATTGAGAGCTGCTAAACTGTGTTTTGTTGTTGAAAACAATGACATAAAGATCTATTCTATTCTAAAAGTGTTCTGATCAGTGGTGTAGTCTACGTGGACTACGCAGTAGACCCACTAAGAAAGCTCCAGGATTTCCATATACCCACTTAAAAATGTCCAATGACACGTAGCAACATACTTTCTATTATATTTTTGACATATTTTGAATTGTCATGTGTTTTTTTTCTTTGCATAGGCTGAATAAAAAGGTATTTCAGCTGGGAATTAGTGCATAAAAGTATCAAAATGCAGGAAATTAAGTAAGAAATTAATTTGACGCTCCAAGTTTCCGCTCCAAGTTTCCCTGGGGGAGGACACCCAGACCCCCCCTAAAGTCCCATTCTGGCCCATACATACACATACACAGTACAGTATACCCACTACAATACATTAGACTACACCATTGGTTCTGATCAAGAAAAGCTAACCTGATGGGGACGTAGATAGAAAAGGTCATCCAGCTGGCAGTTTATAAATCAGAACAGAGGTTATCTGTCAACTAGGGGGGGGGGGGTATGGTTGGTCTTTACAACGGGTCAGCTGTCACTTCTACAGATTTTTACAGTCAGGCAGAGTGACCAATCTAACACTGACAGTTCACTGTTGGGAATGTTAAACTGGGTATTTCAACAGCCTATAGTCTCAAAACTACGGCTGCACGATAGGAGGAAAATATGAGATATGCAATGACGTGGAATATCGCGATAACGATATTAATTGCGACAAATAAACAGATATTAAAGGGTGCTCAATTCTGCTGCTCTTTGTCAGAATCAGAATCAGAATGTGTTCTGCAATTTGTGTGTTCTGCAATTTACAACAAATCGCTTGTTGAATTTAAAACAAATTAAGGAAATCATTGCCAACATTTTTTCATTGAACAAACTGAACATTGAACTCAATACAAAAGACACCACTTAGCCACTATACCTGCCATTGCCACTAGATGTCAGAGGATTGATGCCACTCAGCTGATCTCGACAGTCAAATTTAAATTCTTGTTCAGAACCGCACCCTGCTAGCCCCCATGAAAGCCCTGATAGTACGTGTCCGTATGTTTTCACAGATGGGATCACTCTGAGTCCGACCCATTCATCCACTCCAACTGATGTGTGACGGGAGAGAATGGACGCCTTTGTTGTGTGGGACTAAATAAGTACGGTGGCTGAAAGGTGCAAACGCACTGCAACTTAATGAAAACACGTAAATACACACAACACAAGCAAATTAAGGAAACATCTTCTTGTGTGCTTTTCTTTTTGCATCGTTTCTGTATTTGTGGCGCGTTTGCTAAATGCTGCATGTGTTGTCAAATTTATGAAGATGTTTTCCTTAATTTGCTTGTGTTTTGTCTATTTGCGCGTTTCATTAAGTTGCTGTGCGTTTACCCCTGTCGGCCACCGTAAATAAGTGTTCTGATCAAGAAAAGCTAAAATGATGGTAACGTAGACCGAAAAGGCCATATCCAGTGTAAAAAAAACAAGAGAAAATAATTCCCAAAATTTCATGTAGGCCTACATTCAGTGGTGTAGTCTACGTGGTACGCAGTAGACCCACTAAGAAA
The DNA here is from genome assembly GCF_008315115.2 of Sander lucioperca. NCBI lineage: Eukaryota > Metazoa > Chordata > Actinopteri > Perciformes > Percidae > Sander > Sander lucioperca. Next base: position 1,146,604 of record NC_050186.1, read on the forward strand.
GCTCCAGGATTTCCATATACCAACTTAAAAATGCCCAATGACACGCAACAACATACTTTCCATTATATTTTTTATATATTTTTAAATTGTCATCTGTGTTTTTCTTCTTCACATAGGCTAAATAAAAGGTTTTTCCACCGTAAATTGGTGAATGAAAGTTATCTGAATGCAGAAAATGAAGTCGTTGATGCACAAAACTTCCCTGGGGGAGGTCAGCCAGACCACCCACTATGATAATCCCCCTCTCCCCCAAAGGCAGATTCTGGCCCATATATATAGGCCAACAGTACAGTATACCCACAACAATACATTAGACTACACCACTGCCCTTAATTCACCCATTTACATGTGGTCATATGCTGGCTCTACAAACGCTAAAAGTCCTGATTATTTACATGGAGTCTGGTGGAGATATGCTGGCTCTATACACGCTTAAAGTCCTGATTATTTACATGGAGTCTGGTGGAAATATGCTGGCTCTATACACGCTAAAAGTACTGATTATTTACATGGAGTCTGGTGGAAATATGCTGGCTCTATACACGCTAAAAGTCCTGATTATTTACATGGAGTCTGGTGGAAATGTGCTGGCTCTATACACGCTTAAAATCCTGATTATTTACATGGAGTCTGGTGGAAATATGCTGGCTCTATACACGCTAAAAGTCCTAATTATTTACATGGAGTCTGGTGGAGATATGCTGGCTCTATACACGCTAAAAGTCCTGATTATTTACATGGAGTCTGGTGGGTTTGGTGATGGTGATTTCGGGGCTGTTTCATGTTAAACTAAAAGGATCTTACTCTTTAACTAAAAGGTCTATCTCTGTAGGGATCCTTTCATAATGTTATCAGACACTTAGAATAATAATCTGAGTCTGTCAGCGGCAACAACAGAACGTTTAGTGGTACTGTATATGTGCGCCTGCTCTACCCACTGAGCCAACCCGGCCACACTGGGCCTACATTTAATTGTCTAATGCTTCCACAAGTACTAACCAAGGAATATAGAAAGGAAACCCATGTAAACGGTACTGCTTTTTAAATTAAAAAACGGCAGCTTGCCCGTTTGGTTTTCGCCATGAAAAAACGATGTACGGCAGCTGACCCCTGACCCCTCCCCCTCTCCTTCTCCCTCCCACCTCAGCTGAAGGACAACCGACCCAGATATATGATATATAGCCCAGATATGGGATATATAGCCTAGACATATGATATATAGCCCAGATATGTGATATATAGCCTAGACATATGATATATAGCCCAGATATGGGATATTTAGCCTAGATGTATAAACTACCGACAGGTAGTCACACTGCGGTGCCTTGCCGGCGGGTCTCGGAGAGAGCCATAGATGGCCTGCCAGCTGATGGACACCTCTCTGCCGACCGGCAGGCTGTCGCCACTGATGACACTCGGAGGATCTCGGAGGATCTCGGCCCTAATGAAAAATCCACCTGAATGCATGAATGAAATGACGTGTACAAACTCACCTGGAAGAGGTAGTAAGTTAAGGACAGCTACCTGGAGGTTGGTTATCTTGCAGCAGCAGCTCCTGGTTCTCCGTTACCGTGACTTAGCAGCTCTACTGTTGCGATAAATCATCTTTTTTTTTGGGGGGGGGGAGTTAATCACCGTGCTGGTCGCGAGCTCCTCTCCTCGGTCCTCCCATTGTGACCAAACCTGCTGCACTCATATGTCTTGACTGGCGTTTTCAGAAGCCGCACAAGGGTTCACGTGAACACCTGTGCGCAGCCAATCAGAGACCTCTTTGACGGAGTGATCGGCGGCTCAGCTGGGGGCGTGACCCGGCATGAACCGGCATGAACCCGCATGAACCCCTCTGTCAGGCTGGGATGTATGGAGGCTCATTGGTGTCAAAAATGTGTGACCGACTTAGCATTTACATGGAGTCTGGTGGAGATATGCTGGCTCTATACACGCTAAAAGTCCTGATTATTTACATGGAGTTTGGTGGGTTTAATCAGTGGTGTAGTCTACGTGGTACGCAGTATACCCACTAAGAAAGCTCCAGGATTTCCATATACCCACTTAAAAATGTCCAATGACACACAACAACATACTTTCCATTATATTTTTGATATATTTTGAATTGTCATCTGTGTTTTTCTTCTTCGCATAGGCTAAATAAAGGTATTTCCACCGTAAATTGGTGAATAAAAGTGTATCAGAATGCAGGAAATTAAGTCGTTGACACTCAAAATGATAATCCCCCCCCCTCCCCCAAAGGCAAACAGTACAGTATACCCACTACAATACATTAGACTACACCATTGTCCTTATTTCACCCATTTACATGTGGAAATATGCTGGCTCCATACATGCTAAAAGTCCTGATTATTTACATGGATACGTGTATAGAGCCAGCATATTTCCACCAGACTCCATGTAAATAATCACTACTTTTAGCGTGTATAGAGCCAGCATATTTCCACCAGACTCCATGTAAATAATCACTACTTTTAGCGTGTATAGAGCCAGCATATTTCCACATGTAAATGGGTGAATTAAGGGCAGTGGTGGAGTCTAATGTATTGTAGTGGGTATACTGTACTGTTGGCCTATATATAAGGGCTTAGAAAACTTTAATGTCCCCTAGAGGCAATTAGTTGTACAGTACAGGCATATTGACACATAATCCACAACACAAACATTGAACCAGACATCTACAGCACTATTTATCTAACACATAACATACACACATCAATAAATAGAATAAAGTAAAAAGGAGTATGTTGCACTTCCCTAACAGGCCTAATGTCATAAATAAATGAAACTACTGCACAGTACTTCACATATATTCCTCCTCCAGTCATACCCCTCCCCACATCTTCTTACATGGACACAGAGACAGGAGTCACTGCTCAGTATAACGCTCCATGTTTAGCAGCATGATGACCTGATGACCTGAGAGGCCCAAACGGTGCTACGCACGCCGCTGAAACACTCGAGATGTTTTTAGCTCCCAAGCCTCGGAGAGATTCACGGACGACACTTTCAAATTATAACGCCCATATTTAATGCTGTCTTTTTTTAAACACTATCCTTGCACTGCTATAGTTTTTATATTCCTATGTCTACATTATTCTCTTATATTGTCCATATTTAATGCTGGTCTCTTGACTTTATCCTTGCACTATTGGACTTATTTGCACTATACCACCATGACACACCCTCTCATAGAGCACCTCACCATGCAGACACACACACACACACACACACACACACACACACACACACACACATAGACTCTCATAGAGCACCTTATCATGCAGACTGAACCACAGGGTCAGTCCCTGCCCTGTCACAGCAAGCCTCTCATGTTTATACATCTCTTAGTACATTCATGTGGATTTTTTATTTAGTATCTTTTCTTTTACTGCACTGTAAACCCGAATGTTCAAAGTAATTAAATAGATTAAGTGGGGTATACTCAAAATTTTAGAAAAAGTTATACTAACTTAATTTTGTCAAGTTGGTGTAACATGTTCTTCATTTTTGAGTATTGTTAACTAATAATTTTTGATTAAATGGAACTATTTTGTGTATAAGTAAGCATAACTTAAAAACATAACTTAAGTGCAACTTAATAGAATTAAGTAATTACATACTAAGAATGATAAAGTCCTGTTATTTCTATTGTTTCAAATAGGGTGATTTAAAAAAAAAACTTAATTTATATAGCACATGTTAAAATACAATAAAATCTCAAAGTGCTTCACCAAATAAGTAAAATTGATCATAATAAATAAATTGCAATCAGCAAATGGTCTGAAATGCATTAGACATTAGTGGAAGACAACATGTATTTATTTTATTTATTTTTTGTATTTTTAAAACAGTAACAATTTGATTGAGGCAAATGGTCTGAAATCATTAGACATTAGTGGAGGACAAAATGTATTTATTTTTTGCATTTTTATTGTCATCAATTTAATGTTGCTTATATATTTTTTATTTTTATTTAAGTGTTGAGCAGCTGCAGGGATCATTTTTTATGCCGAGTTAATCTCTGATTCAACCTGCGAAGCAGAAGGTGGCGCTAATATGCATACTACCTTCCTTACCGCTCTTTGGAAAAAAACAGAAGAAGAAAAGTTTGAACAACGCAGCAAGGCGGGAAGCAACAGACAGTAGGCTTGCAGAAGTTACTACCTAAGCAGCAGCAATCAGCCTCACTGGACTTACTGTAAGTTTTGAATGTTAATATTCATTCACTTTTACTTCTTTTATACATTATACATTTTTACATGCGTTTGTCTCAGAGAGTGTAGAACTTCTCCAAGCCCCCGCCCTTCACTGGCTTATCACGGAAGTCTTGTAGGGATTGGCAACTTGTCAGATATAGGTTAGCTGCTAAAGAGCTAGCTAGCTAGCTAGCTAGCTAATTAGCGCGACCACTAACGTTACACACTCCAGCAGCACAGCTAGCGACCCACCACTACCAGACTCACTGAAGAATTTTACGACGGATGAATCTAGTAATCACACGCTCATTCCCCGCTTAAAGGTGGTGTTAGAAAATGAGTTGTTAGTAGAAGCACTAACAGACACCTCATATGCGATAGTTAGTTTTTTGTTGATGGAAACTTTCAATAGTGCACCGCTAAGGTCCAATATCATATTAAAAGAGCATAAACGAGCATAATGAGTCAAACTGAGTTCCTACACTGCAAGTCCGCGCTCCCTGTAGCTTCTAGGGACGCTCGTTTTAAATTCTGTGTGAGCAGACTGTCTGAGACACGGAGATTGCGGTTAACAGAACACGAGTCAACTGCCCGTGCTCGCCCACTTGTGTTGCGTCGGTTTTAAAACAAACGACCCTGCTGGAGGCAAGCTGCTTTTCATGACAAAGATGAATAAAGTAAAAACCCTTAACAGTAAAGCTTTGGTTTGTAGAAATGGCATTATTGTTGATTAAGCATGCAGTAAGGTTCAAGTGCTGCTGCTTTTCTTTACAGTAATGTTAATTTTGCTTGATGGCTTTAGTAACTTCACACTTTAGGGATCAAATGAAAAGATCATTAACAGGGAACATTTATAAGTATTTATAATTCGACACTCTTTGAATGCTTTTACTTGTTCAGTTTCAGATCAGTTTATGCCTTTGCATCTCTCTGTTCCAGTTTCAAAAAGTTAAGGAAGATAACTGGAGATGTGATAAAGATACCAGGTAATCCAATGAATCTCTCTCACACACACACACACACACACACACCTCTAAATACCAGTAACTTAAATTGTTTTTTTTTTCAGACAATGTTTTAGTGTGGTAACCCTAAATCATACACACTCCCACATACACATATCATTTGTTTATTCTACTTGCCTGTTTGATCAAAATAATGCTTTTTGCCGTATTCAAGTCAACAGTTCATGAATGTCTTCTGTTCACGAATATCATCTTCCTAATTGATATTTAACCTTTGGCACTGAACAGATCATATTTTACTTTGTATTTGCTTGCAAATATTGTTGAAGAAAGATGGTGGAGACCACATTCCCCCTATGCCGACAGACCATAGTGATATCCTGCCCACCAGTGAACGAGCTCATGGACCTCTGGCCTGGTCTCAAAATAGAGTCTGAGGTAATATGGATCAGCTCTCTCTTTTAAAGTGAAAATTGTGATTCTTACTCATTTGGCCGATATTTTTGCTTTATAAATGTGTGCTAGATTCTTCAAATTGGACTGTTTTTTTTAAGTGTTCTCCTCCTGCTGTTATTTCTATGCAGTTGTATGCAGAGTTCCAGCGGATTACAAATCAGAACCTGCCCAACACATGCTATGCTGAGCTTGACCGCCATCTTCCTCAACCGATGACCTTATTCAGACAGAAGGCATCAAAAACTGGGAAGACAGCAGATGCTCTGGCTAAAATTAAAAAAAAATCAATGATGAACAGGTAAATAGATTTTTACACATTTCATAGGTTGACCCAGTGGAACATTGAACAGGTTCAATGATTCAAATGAGCTTTGTGAATTTTGCAATTAGTCCACTTTATGTTTGCCATTTGTCTGATTGCATTAAAGATGTGAACAGGTTAGAAAGTGGTAAACTACCACCAAGGTTGCAGACCCTCAAGAATGGCTTAATGATGTAGAAACTCATCTGAAAAAAGGCTGCAGGGTAAAGCATTATAAAAGGCTAGTTCAAAGTTATCTCCTTTTGTCTAAATAATGCCTCAAAAAGTTACTGCACTACTTTGCAGGTGTTCAGCCAATAGGCCCAAACTACACAATATGCCTTTGTTCTCATTAATATAATGCAAAAGTAACGCTAATGTTTTGTATGTTTTAATGTTTTTCTTAACCATTGTGGGCTGCACAAGATGACCCACATTTCACTGTGCATTTGATACTGGTTATGTAAAACATTTACATTTTAGAGTTTTAAGTGAAAATGTTCTTAAACAGTCTATAGAATTTTTGAAATTTCACCCAAATTGCTGCCCTGTTGCCTTACTGAGGAATTAACCAGGAAGCCAAAAGCAGTGTTTTTTTTTCTTTTATAGCTGTAGCAAACAATAATTTCATTTTGGTATTATTTATTATTGTTTTTGATTACTCCGATTATTTTCCTGACTATCTGATTAGTTGTCTGGTCAATATCAGAAATTTGTGATACATATTTATTTCCTAGGGCCTTAAAGCAACACGCCTACTTATTGGGGCTTATTCCCCGTATCCCCCAGAGTTCGATAAGTCCATACATACCCTTCTCATCTCCGTGCGTGTCGTAACTCTGTCTGATGCACCCACGCCTAGCTTAGCACAGATCCTGGAGGTAACCGGCTCCATCTATGCTCCTAATAAGTGACAAAATAACGCCAACATTTTCCTATTTACATGTTGTGATTTGTATAGTCACAGCGTGTACGAATAACAAGGTCACATGAGACACAGCCATCTTCTAACCGTATACAAACTGGGAACTATATTCTCAGAAGGCAAAGCACTGCTACTTGGGTGGAGTGATTTGCTTGCAGAACTCCAGGCGAACTCTCTGCTCCTCACCACGGGGCTTCTCAGGTGCAAATCACTCTGCCCAAGTAGCAGAAGTATCAGTGCTTCACCCTTTCTGAGAATAGTTGTCAGTATGTATACGGTTAGAAGATGGCTGTTTCTCAGCAGCTAGCAGTGGGTGCGTCAGACACGCACGGAGATGAGAAGGGTATGTATGGACTTATCTAACTCTGGGGGATATGGGGAATAAGCTAAAGTCCCAATAAGTCGGTGTGTTCCTTAAGTGACCAGGAACACATTTGGAAGGCTAGAAGTTTTTCTTCTTAAAAATCTCTCAAATGTATTTATTTATTTATATACAATTTATTTAAGTATATTTTAAAATTATTTTTTTATTCTATTTATTTTAATTTATAAATGTTTATTTATTTTTGTATTTAATTTTAAATTTAACTGTTCAAAAGCGGACTTTCATGACTTTTAGATATATTAAGTTAGGTAAACTTAATGTAAGTGAGGCAATCAGTTGCCACAAAATTTTTAAGTTTTGAGTCACATGTTTTTAAGTAAACAAACTCAACATATTTGACTAATGTGTACTTAAAACAATGACAACACAAACTAATAAACATTGAGTTTGGTTAACATAAACTGGTGTGGTTGTGTACTTATTTTTTTAAAGTTCTGTGAACTTATTCCTGTGGTTTGTAAACTCAAAACTTTTAAGTCATAATAACTGAAAATAATTGAGCTGCCTTAACAGAAAACTGTAAGTCATATTAACTGCAAATATTTGAGTTGAGTTAAATGAGCACTTTTAATTTAACTGTTATCAAAAGGTACATGTAGCAATTCATCCAACCTTTTAAGTTCTGGAAAATTTTGACTTTTAAGTTAATCAACTTAAAAAAATTGTGGCAACTGATTGCCTCACATTTTTTGAGTTCTGGTAACTTATTCGGGTTTACAGTGTGTCCATGATTTTTTATTTCATCATCCTGTTTATGATGTATGTGTATGTTGTGTGTGATGTCTTTAAACTACTGGGACCTTGAATTTCCCCTTGGGGATAGATAGACAGACAGATAGATAGATAGATAGATAGATAGATAGATAGATAGATAGATCTATCTATCTATCTATCGACCCATCTGATTGGTGGAGAGCTAACCAGGAAACAGGGAGCAGGATGAGCGTGACTAGAGTCTCTCAAAATCTTTTAAACTGACCTTTGTTGATCTGAAATGAAGACAGATTCAGCAGCTGCACGGCCTATTTCTCTCTTCAAATGTTTTCAGAAACACGTTTCGGTGAACTATTTTAGTCCAATATGAGATCGTATTCTGAACGAGCCGCCATGACAGTCTGGCTGTGAATTTCTGGAGAAACCAGACCCACGTGACGCGTTCGTCCAATCAGCTGCCGGTTTTCATTTTTGGGCGACAATACAGATTAGTGCCGCCTGCTGTTATCGAGACGTATTACGTCTCGTCTCTTCGGTGTTCTGAGGAACTTTTTGGACCAACTCGGGGAGACTGATCAATCCGACTGGCTTTACTGCCGACGGTCGGCCGTCTGGTCGGTGTGTCAGCAGCTTTAGTGGGCGGTCCCAGTAATGCCGACCACGTAAGTAAGTAAGTAAGTAAGTAAACTTTATTTATATAGCACCTATCACAGACAGAGTCACAAAGTGCTTTACATGCAGCAAGTTTAACAATTTAAAAAACATCATACCAACATAAAAACAATGTTAGTTCAGTCAAGTGAAAGCTTGTCTGAATAGGAGGGTCTTCAGCTGTTTTGTAAAAGAAAGAATAGAATCGGCCACACGCAGCGACAGGGGAGCAACTGCCTGAAAGGAGCGGTCTCCCCGAGTTTTAAGGCGGGTTTTTGGGACCATCAGGAGATTTTGACCTGAGGAACGAAGCGTGCTGAAAGAAGAGTAAGGGGTCAACAAGTCTGCGATATATTTAGGCGTCTGTCCATGTAGTGCTCTAAAAGTTAAACCTAAAAACGTCTATCCAAGGTGCATTTTTCGCAGCAGTAAAATCAGAAATCAAAGTGCCAGAGAGTTGCATAATGGTGCAACGCTGCAGTAAAGACAGTTTTGCAGACTAACTGTTTTAGGTAGAAATTATTGGCTGAACCAAACCATGACACGGCCATTAGGAAAATGTTACTGCACTCTAACAAACAGACAGACAGTTGGATGTCTACACATGCACTGTAAAGACTTTTCATGTAAATTAACGGTAAAGTAACAGTAAACACTTTACTGTTATTACCTCTCGTGTTGTCGTCACGTCAACCTGCAACTTTGTGTTTTTCTAGGTCGAAATTTCAACATTTTCTTGATCTTTTTCTACACTTTTCTCCACGTTTTAGTCAATTTTATTCAATTTTTTTGTCACTTTTTTGGCTTTTTTTTAATTTTGTTTTTGTCACTTTTTCTGATGTCCCCCCCCCCCACTTCTTTCCAATTTTGTTGTCACTTTTTTCAGCGTTTAAAAAATAAATAAATGTTTTTGTTGATTTTTTTTTACTGCGTTTTTGAAACAGAATCAGAAATACTTATATCCCAGGGGGAAATTATCTTTGTTACAACTCCAGATATACAAACAACATATATTATCCAGACTTTAACATATATATTAAAAACAAATATACAGTAATAATATATAAAAGATCAAAATGTACAGTGTTAATGTGCAAATAGTGCAATAAAAAAGAGAAATGATTGTCTATGTTTGAGAGAGTTTTCCAACATTTGTCACATTTTTCAACGTTCTTTTGTCAGTTCTGATATAGACCGTTTTTGTAAACGGGTCAAATGTGACCCGAGGACATCAGGAGGTTAAAACAATATTCATAATTTAAGTTAATTGACTTTACAGCCTGTTACTGTAAAAATAAAACACAACACATTTCTGTACAATACAATACTGCAATACACTGTATTTCTACATACTACACCAGGGGTCACCAACACGGGGCCCGCGGCCACCAGGTAGCCCCCAAGGACCACATGAGGAGCCCTCAGGCCTGTTCTAAAAGTGAAAATTGAATATTGACATTATCTGTCTATGTCTGTATGTTTCCCACCTTGTTAAGTCATTGTTGATAATTATTGTGAGAAATCATTAACGTGATCAGTGTCTTCACATAGATGAGTATCATTAATCATTAATAATCATATATAACTAAAGGCAAACTGAGCAAATTAGTTATTTCAGAAGAGTGTATAACTG
>NC_050186.1:1161841-1176841 GCF_008315115.2 Sander lucioperca
ACCTTTCCCTTTTCTTTTTTGGCTTTCCATCATTAGACTCACACACTAGGCTCGTTGGAGATGAGCCAGGTCTGCTCAGAATTGCTCACCGCCAGCGATCGCTGCCCAGTGCATGCTGGGTATATTTGTGTCTGACTTGATCCCGTCTTGCTCTGACGTCGTGCACACATGGGCAACGATGACCTCACGAGATCAAGGCGGCCGCAGGTTTGAGACGCAGGCAGCGCAGTTGCTTTTCACCGGCTGCAAGACCCAGGCGGACCCAGGGCATGCTGGGAAACGCCGGCCTCTCAGCTGATCTAACAGCTGATTGGTTCAGAATCGACTCAACAGCCATTTGACTGATGTAAAGGCTTATTCTGTACAGAACACATATTGTGTGACTGGTAGTTACGTTTAGAAGTCAGAGAGACTAAATCTGTTCAGATTACTGATCATCTACAGTCTGTTGTTAATTAAAATCAGCAACAGATCACATGTAGAGCATGTTAACAGCTACTCTGTCATAATTAAAACAACTGGAGACTGTAGGAGCTGATATATGGGTCTGATAACATTTTATTAAATCGGAATCGGACCACAGTGTTTCTGTGACTTCCTGTTCAGCCTGAAGGCTGCTGGAATCAGCTGGAAACTGTCCAACTTGAGAGCTCTCGTCTACTTTACAGGAGAGGCCAGTTAACCTCCAACGAGCCTACTGTCTGTTAACGTTACCGATAGACTTCCAAACGTGACGAGGAAAAAAAGAGGTGTTTAAAAGATGGCTTTACGTCATAGGCCGACCAGGGCTATGCCATTTGGGGAGGGGCCGCTCTCTGATCCCCCTATCTTTCTGAAAATCCTAGACATGGTTGTGACCTGCACTCCGTTAGTGCTTTCTGATCAGCCTGTGTTTCTATTGAAATTAGAGGCTGCGGGCCGCCGTATGGGTTGAGCAGAGGCTGTACAGTTTGCACACCAGGCCGCCGGATGGTGTTGCTGAGAACTCGCAATGTATAACTATTATCATCGGCCCTCGCGGCCTCGAAACACTACCGGCCCACTGGGAAAAGTCCCGACTCTCTCCCGATTGCCACTCCACTACTGTAATTAATCAGAAAATGATGCTGTGTGGCAGAAAAAGCAATATTACAATTACGAGTATTTCTTTCTGTGACACTGTATGATTTACAATTACTCCTGAACACATCATCTGGGTGCTGGGTTTTGACAGAAGTTACAGTAACTAGAGGGTGAAAGGTTATATGACGCCACTGACGGGCGACTAAAGGAAATGTCCCGTGTCATTAAAATAAAATAAGAGATTTCTCTGAGTTTGACATTTGGGATAGTACACAACTCAACAAAATATATAACATAGGTATGGTCATTTTTAGACATTTTAATGCAGAAATGTTACATATTGGACCTTTAAGCAATTTATTTGACAATACATCAAGCAAAACAAACAGGATTTTAATATAGATTTACAAAAATCTCACCGTAATGAGAAAGTACAGTACATGGATATACATGTGGGGAACATTAGTTTGACAGATAGAGGATTACACAGAGTGACATTATGAATTGAACTCATCAAAGAAAAGGATACAAACGTTTTAAGCACCCATTAGGGTACAAGAGATTTTTAGAAAGAAGAAAGAAGCTTTAGCTGGAAATGTAAGACTCAGTACTAGTTGAAAATATGTTTAATATAATGCTCTAACTCATCTCCTCCATGATATTTAGATTAAATGTCATGTTTCTGTTCCTGTATGGCACATGTTTTAACTCTCCTGTTGTCTTTGGGTCAAATTTGACCCTTTTTCAAAAAATGTCTATATCAGAAATTTGGGTTTCTTTCAACCAAATTGCCAAAAAAGAACATGGATGGTTCCATTTAATGCTCTTCTCAAGTAAAATGAAGGATCAGTTCACTACTTTCATTGAATTTGGTGTGTTTTATTCAATTTGACAGCATTTTTCTGCTTTTTAAATACAAAAAATTAGGTTTAGTGTCCATGAATTCCAAAGATAAGTGTAAAACTGGTTGTATGAGTTGGTAGTAGTGGTAAAAAAGCGTCAAACGTGAAAGTGACAAAAAAGGGTGACAAAACTTTTTTTAAACATTGAAACAACAACAACTTGAAAATAGAAAATGCGACAATAAGCGGAAAAAAACGTCAACATAAAGTGGCGGAAGCTTAGGGGAAAAAAATGTTGAAAAAAGTGTCAAAATGTCTTTAGCCGGGAGGACAACACAAGGTTAATAATGCTCATCCCACAACATGGTACGAACAAATATGTAACAGAATATAATGTAGCTTAAGAACAAAATGACATGCCAATGTTTTCTTATGTAAGTGAACAAGGCGTGGTTTAGCTAAGCTCGACAGAGGTTTCAGATGTCAGGACAATAACGAACCTGACATCTGGACTCCAGTGTCTACTAACCTCCAAAATGTGGCGTATTCTAAGCAGCATTTACTTTCTGGCAAATAGCGCTCATGTCTGGCCCTTGGCCGTTGTGCTTCTCAAAATGGACAGGACGGCACTGGTTTACAATCACATCACAAGCCACAACAACATAATCCTCCTTAAGAACTACACAATCAACTTTGCAATTGTTGTCAAGCGTAACATAATAAAATGGCAGGGTATTGGGACTGATGCATAAGTTGTCTTTATGATTTGACAGTGGGTGGCCATGGCCTTGACAGATCTGCTCGACAGCTCCCTGAGACCCGGGCTCGAAGAAGGACTGCTTCGGTCGACGCCTGTCGCAGAGTCCACGGTCCGTTATGTACCTGTATAATGAGATGGCATTAATAAAGTCAGACCTCGTTTTATGACACTCTGAAACACGTAAATAAAGTAAATAAAATCATGTTCCTCTGCCTCTACCCACTGCTCCTTAATGCACAATGGCATTTGCATTTTCCAGCACGTCAAAGGAAAACAACCAATCAGAGCCGAGGAGTCTCTAAAGTCGTGTCAATGAGAGCTTGTGAACTGCAGTCCAACGGTCAAACTGGGCAATGCTGATCAACACATTTTAGTGGAGGCTCCCGTTTGGCTGTAGAGTGAAAAACGTTTGCTCAACTGTTTTCACTTCAATATGGCAGCCGGGTCAGGACAGTAGACTAAAGGTGTTTCTGAAAACATTCGAGGTGAGAAAGTTCACGAGATGTCATTGACGCTGCGGCTGTGATTGGTTGTTTCCCTCATGGAGGTTTTCACAGATCATCTGTCTCATGGACAACTGTCAGCACATGGGACAGTTTGAGCAAGTGGGACAAAAAAAGTGTTTTATTTTACTTTAATTTTTTAGAAAAGCTACCAACTGTAGCTTTAACTCTTTAACTCACCGTTGCCAGGCATCAATAGAGTTTCTGTCAAAGTTCTCTTGAATGATGTGTTTCTTAACAAATCTGTTGTAAGCTTCTTTGTCATTGTTACGTAGACAAGGCTTTTCGTTCCGATCAACAATGGAAAAAGTGAACGTGGAGGTGATCAGGAGAACAAGGTCCATCTCGTCTGGAGAGAAAGAGAAAGAGAAAGAATGAGAGTTTTGTTGTTATAAAACAATATAAATGCATCAGTAATTGGTGCTGTAGATACAGCATCTAAAATGAACTTCCACAAAGTGCAAAAGTAAAGTCAATCAGCATTGTCACACTAGCTTGAAATGTTTTAAGATGATAGCATTTTAATATTTAATTTCAGTTCTGGCTTATTGCCATATAACTTCATATTTAAACATTTCAGTAATCTCACACGTTTAAGGAAGGTTGCATTTCTAAAACAACAAAAAAAAACAACTCCAAATTGACATACAGTAAATGCAAGTCTCTCTACCTAACTTATTTTAATTCAACAATTTTTTCAAATTATTTTGTTTACCATTCATTTATTTACAGTGTATGTTCCTCCACATATTTTCATCTGTATGTTGTATTTATTACTTTTATATTGTGTCACTATTTTCTGCACTGCTTTTGTCTTTGGGAGGTTATCTTTCTGAAGACTATTGAAACATGAAGTCAGTGATCTTCAGCAGCTACACACATTTAAATGTAACCAGTTCTAACCAGTCCCAGGCTGTAATCAATCATTAAGATAAACAGACTGATGTTAAACTACAGAACAATCTTCTTGTGGTGGTTGTGTATGGTTCTGTTTCCTGTTTTATTTTGGTAGTCTGTTTTCTGTCTTGTCTTGTCTTGTTTTACTTCCTGTCGTTTAGTTTTCCCGCCCTTATGATTGTCTAATGCAGTGTTTCTCAAATGGGGGTACGTGTACCCCTAGGGGTACCTTGGAGTATTGCAGGGGGTACGTGAAATTTTTGCAAAAATGCTAATTTAAAAATATGTCATGCATAATTCCTAAAATAATTATACTATAATAATGAATGAATGAAGTGATGGATTCTAAACATTTGAAATGTAGCATTTAAATGTTTTTATTTAAAAAAGGTAGTTGTTTAGTGAATCTATCACTGCCTGCGCTGGATTGCTCCTCTTTATATAGACTTTTTTTTCTACTGAAAATGTTTTGCGCTGGTCAGGGGGTACTTGGCTTAAAAAAGCAATTCAAAGGGGGTACAATATTGAAAAATGTTTGAGAAACGCTGGTCTAATGTGTTCCACCTGTTCCCCAGCCCTGGTGTCACCTGTCCCGTGTTTCCCTTCTCTTGTGTCAGATCATTGTCTGTGCTGTCTTCTCATCCTTGGAGTTTTTTCGTCTAGTTCCTGTTTTTTGGATTACCTTTGTTTTTTTGGATACCCTGATCTTTGTTTGCTGTTCATTCAGGCATCAGTTTTTGCCTGCTGGATTCAGGACTCCTTTTGTTGGTTGTACTTTGCGTTTATGAAATAAATCCTCAAGATCAAGCTTTCTCTCGTCTGCTCTCTGCTTTTGGGTCCTCCAATTCCCTGAGTTGTGACACTTCTCTCATTTCCACAGTCAAAATGTCTCTTTTCTTTGTAACTTTGTCTTTACTAAGTTAGGTAATGTGACTCAAACCATCATGCAGATATCTCACCTTTAATTTGGTGTTTAGCAATGCTTTCAAACGATGTTCCTGTTCCTGTTAATCCTGCTGATATTACTCCTGCTGATATTAATCCTGCTGATATTAATCCTGCTGATAGTAATCCTGCAGATGTCAGCTCCCGACTTTTGACTTGATTTGCGTCACGTTTTGGTCTTTTCTTCAAGTCTTTCTCTGTAACCTGTGTAAGCTCTTTATGGAAGCCGTCTGGAATATGATGATCAAAAGGGAAAGCTGCGATGGCCAGCAGGTGTTCACCTTCAAATAGTACAACAAGACAACATTAACATTATATTCAAATTAACCACTAAGAACATAAATATAAAGATGTAACTAATAACTTTACCTATGTGTTGGAACTGGTCGTAGTTGAATGTTACACAGATAAACGTCTGAGCTTTCGCTGCTCCGCTGGATGGGTAGAAATTATTTTGATCTCTTTCAAAAGGGAACTGTGGTGTGCTGTGTAAGAGCCAGACTCCTGTCTTGTCTTTTTCCATCATCATAAGTCCTGAAACATCACCAGATAGACAGAGAACTATTGTTGTTTAAAGTCCTAATATGTGATTTCTTGACTGTGTTTTAATATTTCAAAGTAACAGATAAACTACTGAGCTCTGTTATCTGATGGAGGGATCCTCCTGGGTCAAACAATACAGGACTTTCACCCAGGAGACCAGGGTTTATGTCCCACGAGTCACTGAAATGTACATTTTTTAACCCAACTCATGATCTTTCCCTAACTGTAACTAAGTAGTTTAACCTGCATGCTGAAAGTGTCCCAAAGTGTTACCCAGATATCAGATATCTCCGTTGATGGGATTACATTGGAATGAGTTGAAAGCCTCCTGTGTCTGATTTAGACGCTGAAGGAAACTTAGTGCGTCAGTAACTAACGCCAAAGACCCACGACCAAGAGCAGGGAGGGAAACTAAGTTTTTCTGACAGATCTCATTCAAATGATTCAAAGACAGAAGCTGAAGGAAGTGAACAAACAGGAGTCACAGATCATTGATAAGATAACAGAGATGTCACTACACATTGAGCAGACTCTGTCCTCTGTGATGAAAACCTGATGGAGGTTCAGAGAGATGTTTCCTGTGAGAGGGATGCTTCCTCTACTCACCTTTACTGTGACCAAACGTAGAGCCAAGACCCGTTCCTATTGGAGGAGGTTGGTCGCTGTAGGAGATGAATCCAAAGTTGTCTGGCTATAAATGATGCAGGATGAAGAGAAGAAACATTATAATGTTTTAATTATTGGGATGTACGGGACCAATCCAGAGAGGGCTGGACTGGGGTAAAAAAAAATCAGCCCTGGACGTTTGAGACCCAGACCAGCCCACCAACCATCGTCCCACTCCCCTTCAACACATGTACCAGCATTGGTAGAATGGTAGATTTGCTTGCCTCACCAGCCAAAAATTTTTTTTTTCACATTCACTAGCCATTTGGATGGTGGACACAAAGTTAACGTTGAACCCTGCATACCAGCCCCTAATATTCTCACTTAGCTGAGTGGTGAGTAAGAGACTATGATAATATCTCACTGAGTCTAAAAGGCTGCCTGGCTCCTGATGGTTAGATGGTTAAAGGTTGAGGGTGGGGCATGTTGTCATCTTGGCCTGGCAAACTCGATTCCTTTTAAGGATTCGGGTTAGTCACTCACCAAACTGATCCGGGTTGTGCGAGTCACTTGAGTCAGTATTGCTAAATCGCCAAGGAAACTCAGTCCTAGCCCATTGTCTCTAACCACTAACGTAACCTAACGTAGTAGGAAGTTCTGTGGATTCACTCGGTGCAGACTCACTATTTCAAATCTGGTATTTTTGAGTCTGCCATGTTACCGGCTTTACTCAAGGAGAAACTATACTCGCTCGTCTGCTACAGATCCACTCATGACAACGAAGCTGGCTGATTCCACTGACTCAAGGCTCATGGTCTACGAGCTTGCAATGTTTCGGACTGTCTGCTCGACCTAATTGCATTTTAATATACTACATTTATACACCAAACCTACAGTAGGCCTAGGCTACGTGCAGAACATTGTATGTTATTTCATAAGTGAAAGAATGGCTTTTGTTTTGGATTTGCTTTTCACCCTAACATGAGGAGAGACTTCACTCATGACAACGTAGATTCGCCCAACTGACTGACTGACTCGAGGACTCAAGTTCTCATGACTAAGGGCTCTAATTTACTAGACGCAGCCCAGCTAGCGCTTGGAAATGTGACGTGATGGGATTGCTGTAACTATTTATTCCCGCGCTGGTGGTCGCGACACTAGTTGCAGTCTTCTCCTGATCAGAGGTGGCGCTAATGAGGAAAGACTACAGACGTTGCTCTTTCTACGGACTAGAAGAAGAAGAAAAAGGTAAACAACGGCAGAACTGGCTGCAGCACTGACGTCAACACTTGATCGGATCAAGCCTTTCATTCACCATAAAAGAACTCATCTTAACCCAGTAAGTTTACAAGAGAGACTTGAAGTCACTCTGAGAGTCCTGGCATCACGTTGCCCAGGAGCTCGTTCATGCTTCCTGTTTCCGCTTTGTTGCACGCCGCTGAAAAAATCATGCGCTATAAATCCGGGCACGCCGGCACTATATTACGTCATTTTGATGTCACGATGTTGCGCGCCACCTTAGATGCGTCTAGTATACCGTACGTTTAATGAGTCCCATGGTCTGCGAGCTTGCAATGTTTCCGGCTCTGAGTCTGCAGGTCGGGAAGTTCCTATAACCTGTTATCTCAGACTGTCTCTCTGCTCACTCAGTCGCTTGAGTTGACTTGTGGAGTTGTTGTTGCCTATGAAACTGTACCTTATAAAGCTTTTGGCAGCTAAGATGGCTAGGACTAGTAGTAGCTAATGTTGCAAGAGGTTTGTGTGTGGCTCTGTTATCATTTTAGATTGAATTGTAGTAGGACTCAACTGATCCGGGTTAATGATACTAGAGACTCGCGACTCATGGGTTAATTTAAAGACACACAGACAAAGACAAACAGGTTTAGTGTCATCAAGATGTCTTGCATAGTAAACAAGTAAAAAGTCTGTAAGTTAAACTAAAGCTGCATTTTGTACACAGTAAGCAGCTTATGTTAGTGCAATGTGGATAAATCAGAAAGTTATAGTACTATGTTTGCAAGTGCCTTAGCTTACTAACAGCTAACTTGTCCTCTCTGGTAGACAGAGGGTGCTACAATCATCGTTTGACAGGCTTAAATTGCGTGATTTTTAGATAGCCACCGGCACTTTGTGGTGTTATTTTTGCCGCCAGTGGGGGCGGGACTTAAATGCGCTCTCTCTCAATGGTAGGATGGAAGTGGGCCATAGTGAGATGTGATTGGCCAGTGTTCAATCATGTGATCTCTCTCCTCTCTGTGGGCCAGTCAGTCAACGACCAAGGATATGAATGGCCAGTGCTCGTATGAAAGACAAACAAGTGGTCGATCTCTCTTCTCTTTATGGTGAATGATCAAAAAAGAAGTTTTCGACCGGAGTGCAGCCACACAAATAGACCGGTCCACCGGGAAATCTCCCATTATTCCCGATGGCCAATCCATGCCTGCAAGGTACCAAATGTACAGCTGCAGATTCATTATTCAATTACATATTTACTCACCTGGTGTGTGTTGAACAGTTTCAACAGAGCACATTGAGATATTTGAGGAATACTAGTTGATGCTTTATAATTATACAGACCATAATATCTATCCATCAGTTTGTGTCATGGTTTCAAGTTTTATCACAATAAAAACAGAACTGCAGTTTAAACATGATTCTCACCATTGATGTGGTAAATATGGGCCGCAGGGTGTTTGCCAGGACACCATTAGGATGGTTGATGGGCTTATTGTGATCTGTAGAGGTCTCGTTCTTCCCAGCTGAATCAATGTAAAGATATTCCAAACCCGTAGTTCCGATGTTATTCAGTTTGGGTACCTTGTAGATGATGTACCTGATGATGAGGAGAGAAGAGAAACATTAATGTGCAGAGAGGACAGAGACTCATGAGTAGTAAACAATAAATCTAGTCTCTCTCTAGGGGTCACTCCTCAAGGAAATGTTTTTCAATTAATTAAAAAATATGCAATTTCCCATCATTTTGGACCGTTATTATCACCATATGTGTGTCTAAAATGTTGGAAAATCTAGAGCAGATGATACATAAATAACACTCAAAAAGCTTGAAGACAAAACTTTCTACAGAAGTCCGACTACAACCATTAGACCTGAGAGAAGTCATTTAGTTAGTTTTGATGCTCACATTGATTTAACATTAATTTGGCTTTCACTGCAAATACTCATTGTTTTCATGGTGGATTAATCTGTGGATTACTGTCAGGATGAATGGATGAGTTGTTCTGTCTCTAAAATGTGGATCAGTGTTTCCCAAAAAGACCAAGATAACGTCCTCAAATGTCTTGTTTTGTCCACAACTCAGAAATTTTCAGTTTCCTGTCTCAGAGGAGAGAAGAAACTACAACATGTTCACATTTAACAAGCTGACATCACACAAGTTTATCTGTTTTATCATCAAAAATGACTCAAACTGGTTAACGGATTATCAGAATAGTTGGAGATTAATTTAATAGTTGACAACTAATCCATTCATCTCTGCAGCTGTTGGCCAAACTGGACCTGTCAGCTTTTGTAATGTGAAGATTGTCTTTCTCTTACATGATGTTTAATTCAATTTATTTGGGGTTTGAACTGTTTGTTAGGTTTGAGTCTAGTATATTGGCCCTGAAATGCAGAGACAGAGCCTGGCGTGAGTTCAGTCTCCGGGCTGACTGCAGATAAGAGAGGTTTTTGTGTGATTTTGGATGAGAGGAGCCCTCCAGCCAGTGCCTCCACTCCTGAAGTACCACAGCTGGACGTTCCCTGTTGCCGACATGATAATCCCTCTCCGCAGGTGTCAGCCAGCGAGAGAAAAAGGCACAAGGGTGCAGTCTGCCATCAGCAGGGGAGCGTTGAGAATTGTGCTGCAGCTATCGATTATTTA
Organism: Sander lucioperca; assembly: GCF_008315115.2. Lineage (NCBI taxonomy): Eukaryota > Metazoa > Chordata > Actinopteri > Perciformes > Percidae > Sander > Sander lucioperca. The sequence goes on from NC_050186.1 coordinate 1,171,880, forward strand.
AGAAATCGAGTATTCTACCGATTATTTCATCAATTAATTGAGTAATCGGATAAGAAATACTTTTGCTTTACAGTGAACAGCAATAGCAAATATACAAAAGAGAGGTTCCCTTTTTTTGAAAAAGCAACCTTTTTTATTGCCTACATTGCATACAATAACAGGGATATATGCTAATATTTTTAAGCACGGGCAGCATGGGCCACCAAGCCCCTTATTCTGTTGGCAAAAATACATTTTTGGTGGCCCATATGTAAATCTTTTTCGCCCCCTCCCCCTTCTTGCCTCTGTCTCTTTGCACTGGATATGCAAAAGAGCTGTTCACTAAACCCAGGTAAATATGACTGTACAAAGCTTACAGCAGGGCTATTCAACTACACCGTTCAGGGGGACACATTTTAAGAAGACTAATACTGAGTGAGGAGAAAGAATAAAGAGTGCAGATATCACCAGCATGGTCCGGTGACGTCATTCTCGTGCATATTAAGTAGCCATGCTCCAGGGGGGAGGGGCTGGTTTGTCTCCGGCAGCAGCTAAGTTTACAAAAATGTGTAAAAATTTCAAGATTAGTAGCAAACTAATAAACAGTTAGATTACAAACTGGAAGCTTTCGTTTTAGCTTGTTGGTAAAACATTGCTATATGCAGAGTAGCATGCTGTAGGCTAGTAGGCTAGACAAGAGCAGCAGATGTTAGTTAGCCTACCTTGTCTCGGGTTTGTTCCGTGGAAAATAAAATAAACATGTAATGTAATGTAAGTCCATGTCAGTCTTGTGTTCAGCGTCAGCCCGTTGTGCGCTAGTAATAATCATCCGTGCAGAAACACAGTGAGCCGTACGTTAGTTACATTAATTAAACGAAGAATTTTGCATTGAGGATTTTTAGTAATCAAATTATTCGAGTTACTCGAAGAATCGTTTCAGCCCTAGTTGAGAAAGAACCGCACCGCGTTCTGAAGGTCCAGAAAAGTGAAAAATATCGTCAATATTTGTAGTTTTTGAGTGTTGTCTCACCAGTCCACTGGTTCATCCTTTTCATTTCTGCAGGTCACTTGTCCGTCAGCGCTCCAGCAGAGCAGACTGACCGTCAGGAAAATCCTCCACATAACTCCCTAAAACACACAATTACAGCAACAGTTACACCACACATTCACTGGGCTGGAAGTTCACATCTTCCTGTTTCAGGGATGGACATTAACTTAACTTTTTCTACCAGTTACTTTTGTTTTTGTTTTTAACCAGCAAGTGTGTGACTGCATTTGAAAAATAATACAGATCTACAATACTCAAGCACACTTATCGCATAAGTTAAAGTCTTAATAAAAAATACTAACATTCTCTCTTTCTCTCTCATGCACACACAGCAAAACATTCCTCCACCCAACACTGATCCCCAATCCTAGCTCCATTCTGATCTTTCACTGGTTCATCTTTCACCACGTCATACTTTATCAGATCATACTTCAACAGGAGCTACACCAAAGAGAAGGAACCATTGTTAGGGCAGTGGCATTACAACTTAAAGTCCCCTCTCCAGACACATTTTAAAGTATGCAAACTACTCTTTTATAATCTTTTTTTAACATGGTTTATAAAAAGTAAAATTAAAGAAAATGAAATGGGCTGCAAGCATCAATCCTTTGACCCTCATTGCAACATGGCATCATGACTGCGTAAACATACACGGCACTTTCCTGAAGCCAAATGGCGTTTGAAGTATCCACGTGTATGTCTACGCTGTATACAGCGGACATAAACATAGTGGCGTGTTATCGCGAGAACGTCACATGCGTCACAACATATGTTCCCGTTGATCTCAACTGTTAGTCAAAATAATACATAATTTTAGCTTTTCTTAACTCAGAAATTAGGTATAATTTTATATAAATGAGGTTTTTTTGACCATATATTAAAAAACAAGTGTAAAACTAGTGGTAATAGGTTGGCAAGAAGTTGGCTAAGAAGATGTAACACAGAATTGGGTGATAATTTATACTTGACCCGGGAGGAAACACAAGGGTTAAGTCCTTTTAAATGCTCGACCAACAACACGACAACACTGGACCAGTGGTGTAGTCTAATGTATTGTAGTGGGTATACTATACTAGGGCTGGACAAGTTTGGCTAAAATCATAATCACGATTAATCAAACAAGTTACCTTGATTATGATTATTGAATGATTATTTTAAATTTTTTTTCTTTTCTTATACTGTAAATATGTTCACGGTTATTTTTTCTAATGAAAGAGTGCATATAGATATCCCTATGGCCACTTGGCCAGTGGGAATGCAAACGGAAAAAAAGATTTTGGGGGAGAGTAGTTCTTAGAACTGCTTAGAAGTGTACTTTTCCTCTAAAAAGTACAAGTACTATCCGATCGGAAAGCACCTATGGTCGCAGACTGGACGGGGCGGAGTCACGTGACTACACACGCGGCGGCTGTAATATGTTTTAAGGGGAAAGTACATTAACACACAGTGGGCGGCCGCGGAAATATTAATAGGATTAAAAGACCGAAATAACCAACTTGGTAAAATTACGTCGGTTATAGGCTCTGAATTTCGGTTACGATTATTTTTCGATTAATCATCCAGCCCTATACTGTACTGTATATTGGCCAGAATCAGCATTTGGGGGAGGGGGGGCCATATCATAGTGGGGGTCTGGGTGTCCAGAGTTTTGGGCGTCAAAGATTTCATTTCCTGTATTTGGATACACTTTTATGCACCAATTTATGTGGAAATTCCTTTATTTAGCCTATGTGAAGAAGAAAAATACAGATGACAATTCAAAATATATCACAATTATAATGGAAAGTATGTTGTTACGTGTCATTGGGCATTTTTTAAGCGATTATATGGAAATCCTGGAGCTTTCTTGGGTATACTAAGTATATACTATACTTCTCTCTCTTCTCTCTCTGCCTCCCCAACATCACAGACCAACAACACAGGTAAGAACTCTTTACAACTGGAAATACTTTACAATGATAAGATCTGGAGACACATCAGATATATATGCATGAAGAAAATGTATTTGCCATAACCTGCGTATCACATAGACTACACCACTGACCTGGACTGAGTTGAGGGTCCAGCACAATTAAACATTTCACATTATGGCCATTTATCGAACAGTTTAAACACTTTACACACTTTAAACACTGCTTTTTCTTTTCTAGGAAAGCCTTTGAAAGGCCTGTTGATAATAAACATGAAGACAGACTGATGCAGAACCATCCAACCTGTGATACATACCTGTGTTAAAGGTAAAGGTAAAGTCCTGGTCAACCCAGATAGAGGTACACTGAAATGTATCTGAAGTTCCTGAAGTTTGGTGACACAGCGACACTGTCTGGAAGAAAAAAAATAATAAATCATATGAATTTAAGGCAATATGTTCAGTTATTAGTTATGGCAAATACATTTTCTTCATGCATATATATCTGATGTGTCTCCAGATCTTATCATTGTAAAGTATTTCCAGTTGTAAAGAGTTCTTACCTGTGTTGTTGGTCTGTGATGTTGGGGAGGCAGAGAGAGAAGAGAGAGAACAGTTTATATATATAGATATCTGCAGAAAGGGGACGGACGCTCTGTGGTCACATGGTTTCACAGAAATACTTTGACTTCAAATCATCAGCAAATATGAAGGGAGGGAGGATGCTCGGTGGTCCCATGATTTCACAGAAACTGTCTCAGAGACGGAGTAACTTTTTTTGAAGATTTTAATGTCACGTGATTTCACAGTTTGACTTCCAATCATCAGTTTATCCAGAGGGGAAGCGAGGGAGGAGTTCTCTTTAGAAGAGTTTAACTGACCACCTGAGAAGAAGTTCAACTGACCAAGAGGTTTTTAGACTGAAGAAACTTGTGCTTAAAGCAAAAAGACAACTAAATATTAATGGTGGAAAATGTTCCAATGTGTATTTTAATTCATTTATTGGTTTTTATTTTAGTTTTTAACATCTCAATATGGATGTTTTTAAAGTAGGGAGTTTAAATGTAAATGGACCCAGAGATGTAAAAAAGAGCCAGTATTTATGAAACTATAAGTAATAAACACATTGATGTTTTATTTTGACAAGAGACGCCCACTGACAGCAGCAGTGAGGCTGGAGGAGGGAGTGGGGGGGGAAGCCATCCTGGTCAGGGTAACGCTTATCAGTTTAATGTTCTAAGCACAAACAGACATTTGGAAAAAAAGAAAAATGGGTTCCAATATCCAATTTTTCATTTTTTTTCCACCTTGACAAATAAAAAAATTGGATCTTTAAACTGTTTTTCCAATTTTCTTCAGTTTTTATTCAGAGGATCAGAAATTTAGAAAATTACAAAATTGCATCTGGGCTCCAATTATTAAATACTGTAATGGTATTCTCTCCCTCGTTCCGCCTAGCTACTTTTGTAATTTTCTCAATTTCTGATCCTCTGAATAAAAAACAGAAAATTGGAAAAACAGTTTAAAGATCCAATTTTTTTATTTGTCAAGGTGGAAAAAAATGAAAAATTTGATATTTGAACCCATTTTTCTGTTTTTCCAAATGTCTGTTTGTGCTTAGAAAATTGAACTGATAAGCGTTACACTGACCCATCCTGAGCCATGGCTCTTCTCTGAGTGGAGGAGTGGGCTTCCTCTTCTCCACAGCTTTCTCTCCGGTCTCACTGGAGGTCCAGCATTTTATCGAGGGGAGGCTGCTTTTAGTCAAAGCTCGGTTTGATCATTTTACGGCTGTTTTTATTAACCTGTATGCCCCAACAACCGCTGCAGAGAGAAAGATCTTTTTAGAAAAGGTAGGTGGGGGTTTAAAAGGATTTTTTATTCTTGGGTGGATTTTAACTGTACTGAAAATGCATTTTTAGATCGCACCCATGCAGAGCGGCATCCAGCTTCCCAGCATGCTCTGGGGCGGCTGGTCTCCGCCCACAGCTGGGTGGATATATGGAGGATGCATGCAGACTGCAGA
>NC_050186.1:1181841-1204341 GCF_008315115.2 Sander lucioperca
TAAGGTCCCATGTTATCCTATGGAGACTGATGGGCTGGGGGTCACTAAGGTCCCATGTTATCCTATGGAGACTGACGGGCTGGGGGTCACTAAGGTCCCATGTTATCCTATGGAGACTGACGGGCTGGGGGTCACTAAGGTCCCATGTTATCCTATGGAGACTGACGGGCGGGGGGTCGTTAAGGTCCCATGTTATCCTATGGAGACTGACGGGCTGGGGGTCGTTAAGGTCCCATGTTATCCTATGGAGACTGACGGGCTGTGGGTCGTTAAGGGAACTTATTTGGATGTGCAGTGCCCTAACCCACATAAAAACCTAGTGAAACGACATTTTCCACAATAGAAACATGATATAAATGGGAAAACGTACTGTTCTAGCTATAAAAATGGCAGAATCATCCACAGTGCATGATATTTCAATAACCGCTTCATGATGACGGCGATTAGTTGTTAACAGACATTCACGAAGACGTATAGCCCAGCAACAATCTATCTAAAATAACACCTTTTGGGAGTACCATTCATGATATGTAGTAAAATATTGAAGTTGTGGGAAGTTTATATGGATTAAACTGTATGTTTCATCCGTCCCCCCATTCTGTTTTAATCGTCCTGACCAGGAGGGACGAATGAAACATGACGGACGTCCCACTTTTGCCGTAATAATTCCTGAACGGTTTTGTTCAAAGCTGAAAATGCAACTGTGTTTGACAGATGACAGGTGTAGGTTGTTAGTGACAAAATATTAGCTTCCAGTGCGATATGATCGCTTTGTAAATTACGTTTGATTAAAAAGTGTTTCAACTGTCCCGGCTCTCCCCAAAAGGAAGAATAAATAAGGAAGGATGGAAAAAGGGAAGGAAGGAAAGAAGGCAGAAGAAAGGAAGTATGTAAAGAAGGTCGGCAGGGAAAGGTGAGTCTGAGATGAACTTTGATGCTGAACTTAACTTTGTTCTTGTCAGTCCTGCAGCATCAGGGCTTTAAAAACACTTAAACTACTCAGCAAAGACATTCATGCTATCCTGGGTAAACCCTGACGAACTTCCAGCAAATTTGAGATTTGCTCTGCAAGTCAGTCTGGCGAAGAGCCCGTTCAAACCCAGGCTGAAGTAATTCAGATAGATGCGCGTCCACGGCTTTCCTCAAAAGACCACGAGGTCGATCACAGATTTACTGATGCCAAAATGGAGAATACGCATCGTTCATACTTTATACAGAGTGAGCAGCAGCTTCTTGTGGAAGTATGATGACGTGAAACACATTATTTGTATAAAAAGAAAAGAAACACGGCCGCTGTAATGAAACAGCGAGAGAAAGCGTAGCAGACGATCACGGACCGACTGAATGTGTTAGCAGCCTAAATATTACCTAGACATTAACTGACCACTGCTCTGAACTGGAACCATCATAATCATACCATTCAAGGATTAGGCTACTAATCATTTGCACAAATTAACAGTTGTACTCTTTGCCTTAAAAGTGAGCAGAAGATAATGTTACTCAGGAAATTTACCATGAAGATCAATTTTCTACAATGCTAGAATATGATGCGTAAATATTAGGGCTGTCAAACTCTTAATTTTTTTTAATCGCTGAATTTCTATAGTTAATCGCGATTAATCACATATTTTATCACATGATTAAAATTCTATTATTTTGCATTTCAGAACAGTTTTTAAGTCCATATTAACAATGTAAAGCCATTCTTACCAGTGGATCTTGATTGGGAATCAAATGAATGCAAAGAAAGTGACTTTATGAACTTGATTTTAAGATTTGTAATTATTTATTTACTGTAAACAAAAGAAAAATGTGTGAATCTGTCATTATTGCACAATTCCTCCAAGTACCTAACTAAAAAACTAACAATCCCTATCCTTACCAGAGTCAATAGTGTTTAGTAACATTTTGGGATTTGGTTTCATCCACAGGTCGGCAAGTAGCACTCTCCAAAATACTGCTCTGCCTGAGTGGGTAGCATGCTAGCGGTAGCATCACGTTAACTGAACTACATGCTTAGCTCCGTAGGTGGTAGCTCAAGCTTGACGTGCTTCGGTGATATTTTAATTCGGCTTTACACAACGTGCATATGGCTTTCGACTTGTCTACGAGCCGTCCGGGAGTTTCTGAAAATAAAAAGCTCCATTCAGAGTTATTGCTGCTGTGTTTCTCCGTCATGCTGCAGCCTGCCGGGTCAAAATAGTAGCCTGTTAGGCACGACGTGAAGCCGAGTGAAGTGTAAAATAAATTAATAAATGCCGGCATGCGATTAATGCGATTTAAAAAATAAAAATCCCAGCTTAATCCCTTATCTTGGTTTTGTGAAACAGGCCCCAGACAACAGACAAAGGAAACACAAAGACTTATGCTGCGTTCATGCCACCTCGGAATGACGTTGTTTTTCCTTCTTCTTCTGTTATATTGCCGTTTGGCATAACAACATGACTGCCACCAACTGTTGGCCGTAGCCGAGAGCATCAGGTGTGTGAAAACCTGGTGAAAACATGGAGGCCACAATAATTTGCTGCTGTTTTCTGCACATCGTCAGGTGTTTGTGTTATCTGCAGGACAACCAACGGGAAAGGACACGGATAAGGTGTTTTATACATGGGCCTCTTTATAAATAATCTGAAACATGTTATGTCTGTATGTTTCTCAGCAGAGGCGTTTGTCCACATTAAACAGTTTATTGTCATTGAAATATGTTCAGTGAACCAAAGTCGCCTCCATCAAACGTCAGCTGTCAACAACGCGTCAACAACTGGGAAACTCGGTTAGCAAAATAAAAAAATAAAAAAAGAGCCCCTCCTTCATGTTTCTCCATAGAGCCCCCCCTACAGGTTTCTCTATAGAGCCCCCCCCCTACAGGTTTCTCTATAGAGCTCCCCCCCTACAGGTTTCTCTATAGAGCCCCCCCTACAGGTTTCTCTATAGAGCCCCTCCTTCAGGTTTCTCTATAGAGCCCCCCCCCTACAGGTTTCTCTATAGAGCTCCCCTACAGGTTTCTCCATAGAGCCCCCCCTACAGGTTTCTCTATAGAGCTCCCCTACAGGTTTCTCTATAGAGCTCCCCTACAGGTTTCTCCATAGAGCCCCCCCTACAGGTTTCTCTATAGAGCCCCCCCTACAGGTTTCTCTATAGAGCTCCCCTACAGGTTTCTCCATAGAGCCCCCCCCTACAGGTTTCTCCATAGAGTCCCCCTACAGGTTTCTCTATAGAGCTCCCCTACAGGTTTCTCCATAGAGCCCCCCCTACAGGTTTCTCCATAGAGCTCCCCTACAGGTTTCTCTATAGAGCTCCCCTACAGGTTTCTCCATAGAGCCCCCCCTACAGGTTTCTCTATAGAGCTCCCCTACAGGTTTCTCCATAGAGCCCCCCCTACAGGTTTCTCTATAGAGCCCCCCTACAGGTTTCTCTATAGAGCTCCCCTACAGGTTTCTCCATAGAGCCCCCCCCTACAGGTTTCTCCATAGAGTCCCCCTACAGGTTTCTCTATAGAGCTCCCCTACAGGTTTCTCCATAGAGCCCCCCCCTACAGGTTTCTCCATAGAGTCCCCCTACAGGTTTCTCTATAGAGCCCCCCCTACAGGTTTCTCTATAGAGCCCCCCCCCTACAGCTTCAGAATAGATTTTTGGCAGCACCTACCGATATGTTTACTCGTGTCTGACTCCTCTCTCGGTCAGTTTCCTCTTCCTCTGTTCCTCCGACAATGCTTTCCTAGCTTTCTGCTTCTTTTTTGCTGTCTCAGCCATGGCAACAGTAGCCGGTTCCTGGATGTGTGCAGTGCCGTGAAGCAGTTTGTTTGTGGGCTACAAACCAACATTTAAGTGTATGCCGCCACATACTGTATCTGAGTATAACAGCATGACCTTGTCATAGTTTTTCTCAATCACTTTGGCACAACATGCACAGAGTAAGTCTTGCAGCTCAAAATATTTTGCATTAATTTGCTATTGAATGGTATTATTATTAAATGCAATTATACACATGTTCATTGTTTAAATCCCTTCATGCAAAATAGAGCAACCAACAATCACAACAACCTCTCACACTAAGAATGCTTTATGCTGCTTTGCAGTTTATTTTCATTAATTAACAACATGCAGTAAATGAACAGAAGAGAAATCTAAATCAGATCAATATTTGGTGTGACCATCCTTTGCTTTTTAAACAGCATCAATTCTCCTAGGGACACTTGCACACAGATTTTGAAGGGACTCAGGTAGGTTGTTCCAAACACCTTGGAGCCTATATCCATCTCTTTATGTAATCCCAGAGAGACTGGATGGTGGAGAGATCAAGGATCTGTAGGAGCCATGCCATCACATCCAGGACTCCTCCAGGGTCAGAGTCAGAGTCAGAGTCACAGTAAGGCTCAGAGTCAAAGTCAGTGTCACTGTCAGATTCACAGTCAGAATCAGAGTAAGAGTCAGTGTCACGGACGAGGCGACCCTTAAGGGCAAAGGCACCGGTAGTGGTTAGACTTGGGCAAGGCTGAGTTTGATCAATAACCCCTTTAAATAATTCACTTGCCTGTTGATGTATAAAGCACAGTCCGCCCCCCGGCCTTTTGTATTGGCTGAGGGCTCTGTTTACATCAGCAATACAGATCAAATGATTATTATTATCTTTAGCTACACACCACTTGGAATGATCACATGTAGTCTTCCACTCAACCTCCCTCTTAACCAGCCTGTTACCCAGATCAGTTTTTACAGATTCAATTTTGATCACTTGACGTTCTCCGCAGTAGGAACCATCGCAATCTTTCTGGCAGCCCCAGGTCTGGACTTTCACATCAGTATTGTATCCGTGTGCAATAGTGAGGTAAAGATCTCCAACTGCAAGAACAACAACATACGAGTCATGTTACAGAAACTGTTCACATCCTGACAGTTCAATGCTGACTGATGTTACACAAAATGCTCCTCCTTCTACATCCTTTACTCAGCAAATCAATACATCTGTTCCTATTGGACTCAGAAGTTTATGTTTGCATTGATGGTGGTTATTACTCATTCTGCAACTTAGTGTTCGGTTTAAGGAAATACATGTTATATTTTGTAGTATATGATTTACTTACACACATAGTTCAATTTGACTAAAACAAATGGTTAGAGGTCACTTTCTAGAGGAAGTGACTTTGCTGAAGCAAATGGGGGCCACTGACTGATTGGCCCCAGCACAGGACTGAACTACCCCCATCACCACGTCTCATGTTACACAGAACATTACTTAACGTCATGTTTGAAGAGAAAATCTTCACAGTGACCATTTTGAGAATTGAGAACTGTCCTCTCCGGGTTCTGCAGGACCCGTCATGATGCTGAATCTTTGATGTAATAAACCTTTTATTATCAAGATCAGTGTCGGCGAATACTTCTTCCATACAGCATCACAGCAACGAGACTAAATATACCACAGTTTAAAACACTAAAGTGCAGTGAATTATGTTCATGTAAAACATTTTAAACGAATGTGACTGAAAATAACAATTTGTTACCAAATTTGTCATCATGTGGCGTCTTTCCTCCTGCTGTAGGTGCAGAAAACAAAAAAACAGTAGAATTGTCAGTTTGTGTAATCTTCTTCACATCTGAGTCAGGTTTTCCTGACATATAGATGGTTATTAAGACGTTTTATTTGAGGCGCAGAGTCTCTGACACTTTGATAAGAACTTTTGGGAGGTTTCCTTTCTGAAGACTATTGAAGCATGAAGTCAGTGAGCTTCAGCAGCTACACACATTTAAATCTATCTGGACTTTTATTTAACCAGTTCTAACCAGTCCCAGGCTGTAATCAATCATTAAGATAAACACACTGATGTTAAACTACAGAACAAGCTGCTCTCATTTCCACAGTAAAATGTCTCTTTTCTTTGTAACTTTGTCTTTACTAAGTTAGGAAATCTGGTTCAAACCATCATGCAGATATCTCACCTTTATACTGTTTTTTAGCAATGGTAACAAACGATGTTCCTCCTGCTGATGTCAGGTCCTGGATTTTGACTTCATTTACTCTTGGGGGCCTTTTGTTATTTTCGGTCTTCCTAAGTTTCTGAAGGTTTTCATGGAAGTTGTTTGGAATATGATCATCAAATGTGAAAGCATTGATGTCCAGCAGGTGTTCACCTTCAAACAGTACAACAAGACAACATTAAAATCATGTTCAAATTAACCACTAAGACCATAAATATGAAGATGTAACTAATAACATTACCTATCTGTTGGAACGTGTTGTAGTTGAATGTTACACAGATAAACGTCTGAGCATTCTTTGCTCCGCTGTCAGGCCAGAACTTATTCTGATCTCTTTCAAAAGGGAACTGTGGTGTGCTGTGTAAGAGCCAGACTCCTGTGGTGGTTTTATCCATCATCACAACTCCTGAAACATCAACAGATAGACAGACAACTATTATAAAAATCCTGACTGTGTTTTTAATATTTCAAACTAACAGATGATAGACTGAGCTCTGTTATCTGACGGAGGGATCCTCCAGCTCCAGATGCTGCTCTGATGTTATTTTTTTTTTTTTTTTATATATATTTTATTTTACCGCAACCACAAGTGATACAAGACAGTCACATAAAGAAAAAAAATAAAAATAAAAATAAGAGAGTTAGTAAAATAAAACTAGCAGTTGCAGTGCGAAATTAAATATTTCATGTGCTTTTTCAGTCACTTTTCAAATTCCTACCCCTATACATATTACTCTAGGCCATTCTTCTTTCAGGTATAATTCTAGTGGGGACCATTCCCTTACAAAAACATCAAGCGTATTTCTTAGCACATGTGATAATCTCTCCAATGGCAAGATGGACATACATTTTTCATACCACATTGTAATATTAGGAGGATCTTCATCTAACCATTTATGTAGTATTGTGAGGCGTGCAGAATACAAAGAGACTCTAAGAATGTACCTGTACCTACGATCCAGTCCCAGTACAAAATGGTATGGATTTACTGGAATATCAAACCACTGATGTTACTTTTAGAGAGTTTTAGCAGTATGAGCCACTCTGCCTTTTGATTTAGTTCACTTGAATGTGTCACTATGATCTGATGTAAACACAGATCTCATCCAAATGATTCAAAGACAGAAGCTGGAGGAGTTGAACAAACAGGAGTCAAAGTTAATTAAAGGGGCGCTATGCAGTTTTTCACTTTTTGCGCGCGGGTTTCTCTATAGAGCTCCCCCTACGGATTCGGAATAGATATTTGGCAATGCTGCCGTAAAACCCCCCCCCCTCCCATCTTCTCCCTCTGGTCATGTGCATTTGTTTTCAAAGAAGCCGGGGAACGCACGGAGCCATGTTCACTCAGGTTTTTCTCTCCCGGGTCCGTAACATTATTCTTTCTTCCTACAATGGCCTGAGAACACCGTCGGAGCAGAAGCAACTAACGTTTGCCGACATCAAGCTGACAAGAAACTCTGTGGCAGATGGAGTTTCTGATCAAAGATACTTACAAGTGCAACAGCAAGAACACCAGGTCAGCATCGGATTTGCACGCTTCTGTTTGTCTCAGTTCTCGCCATTCTGCAAACGCAGCTCCGATGTTTACTCGTGTCTGACTCCTCTCTCGGTCAGTCTGTTGTTTCCTCTTTTTCTGTTCCTCCGACAATGCTTTCCTAGCTTTCTGCTTCTTTTTTGCCGGCTCAGCCATGACAATAGTGTGAAAAACTTCAACGCTACCTTCTTGTTATAGCTAGCTGGTTCCTGGATGGGGGCATGTAGTGGCGTGTATGTGTGCAGTGCTCTGGCAGTGCCATGAAGCAATTTGTTACATCGCGAGACCTGATATCACGCGATACTTCCTGACGCTGAGGCCGGCAGCTTGCTGGCCCAAAGTTGCGAGGGTGGTTTTTCTGCTCACAGGTGCTAGGGGGGAGCGAGACGACCACCATTTAACCCGAAAAAAGTCATATAACCATTCCAATGACTCTGAAGCTGTTCAGTTAAGGTAAATTAAGCGGAAAAAAAACTGCATAGTTCCCCTTTAATAAGATAACAGAGATGTGATGTTATTACATACAAGAAGTATGACATCACACTGAGCAGACTCTGGCCTCTGTGATGAAAACATGATGGAGGTTTAGAGAGATGTTTCCTGTGAAAGTGATGCTTTCTCTACTCACCTTTACTGTGGCCAAACTTTTCTTGAGCATGACATCCTGGAGGTTGATCGCTGTAGGTGATGAATCCAAAGTTGTCTGGCTATAAATGATGCAGAATGAAGAGAAGAAACATTATAATGTTTTAATTATTGGGATGTACGGGACCAATCCAGAGAGGGGAACAGCAAGGTACAAGGGCTGGACTGGGGTAAAAAAATCAGCCCTGGACGTCTGAGACCCAGACCAGCCCACCAACCATCCTCCCACTCCCCTTCAACACCTTGTTTTAACATTCACTAGCCATTTGGATGGTGGACACAAAGTTAATGTTGAACCCTGCATACCAGCCCCTAATACTGTCTCCCAGCCCCAACAACGTCTCTCGCTGGGAAGTCTTGTCTCCTGGGTCTGGATACAGGGATCGCCAGCACCCCACGCAGAGAGGTGAAGGGGCTGGTGGACTCTGCTCAACAACGGGAGCTCCTGGATGTAGCAGTAGCATCACCACGATCAAAACAGTCCTCACAGTGGAGCGTTGTTGTGAAAGAAGGTCGCAAAAAGCCGGGGTCCCTTAAAACAAGCTCATTTGAAACGTGACCAGAGGAATGTGGGAATAATTGGAACTGGTACTGAGAGCAACATTGGAGTGGTGAAAACAAAGTTGGTGAATGTGTTTGCCACTTGGTTTTCTGCCACTCTGGATGCAGACACGCTACGTGAATATTTATTTGAGAAATTGGAGAACGGAACAGTAACGTGTCGAAAGATCGAGTCGGCCCGCAGCAGGTATGGCTCATTTCACATCACCGCTGAATGGAACAATGTTGCTGATATGTACGATCCAAAACTCTTATGTTCGTCGCTATTATGAGGCCCGTGGCCCCAAGGCATTTGGTAGTGAGGTGGGGGATGAACTGAATTGCCATGGTACACCTGCAGCTCCACATGAGAGCCAGCCTGCATAGTAGCTGCTATGATATGAATTAACCTATATAAACATCTGTGTCGTGTCTTATAATGTGCGTGGGCTGCGTGTTGGCCACAGTGAAACTGATAAATCACGCCGTATTGTTGTGGACAAATTGATGGACAGAAGTGACATTAGGTGTGTCCAGGAGACGTTCCTGGCTAAACAAGACCTGGAAGGTCTAAATTCTATACATAGGGACTTTCATGGGGCAGGTGAATCAACAACTGACCTAAGTGCTGAAGTAGTACTATCATTACAACACAGCTCAAGCTTAAACTTGCCAGTAAGAAACTGTGCCCTCTGGTAGCTATATGCTACACAGGTTTTTTTGTTCATGGAGAGTTAACTGATTCTATGCTCTCCAGTTATTAAAGATAAAGTGGGGAAGCTGAACAGCTCAGATAATTACAGGCCAATAGCTCTGGCCAGTGTTATGTCCAAAGTGCTGGAGACAGTTCTATTGTGTAGACTTGAAAAGTACGTCCTGTCTACCGATAACCAATTTGGTTTTAAAGGAAAGCATGGCACTGATTTATGTATTTTTGCACTAAAGGAAATTTTAGAAAAATATAATAGGCAAAATTCCACAATGTTCATGTGCTTCATTGATGCTTCTAAAGCATTCGATCGTGTTAATCATGATAAATTATTTTTTTAAATTGTCTAAAATTGGGGTCCCTGTTTTTTTAATAAGAATCTTGGTTTATTGGTACTCGCATCAGACAATGAGAGTGAGATGGAGGGATGTAACATCTATTCCCTTCCAAGTGACCAATGGTGTCCGCCAGGGCGGACTTCTGTCTCCTTTTCTTTTTAATATGTATATGAATGACTTGTCTTTGATTTTAAATGCATGTGGTACAGGTTGTAGGGTTGGTGACTCACTAATTAATCACCTTATGTACGCAGATGATTTGGTCATTTTTAGCTCATATAATGCTGGTCTCCAACAGCTTCTGAGAATATGCACACAGTATGGTGCTGATTTTGATATGAAATACAATGCCAAAAAGAGTAAGATCATGATTATCAGGAGTAGAGAAGACAGACAGTCAACCTTCCCTGACTTCTGTCTGTCTGGCACTGCACTTAGGGTGTGCAGTGAGATTACATATTTGGGCCATATTATTGCAAATGACCTATCTGATGATAAGGATATCTATAGTCAGCAGCAGAAGCTGTATGCTCAAGCGAGCATGCTGTGTTGTAAGTTTAGCATGTGCTCTGTATCTGTGAAGATCTCACTGTTCAGAGCGTATTGTACACCTTTGTATACTGCCTACCTGTGGTGTCGTTATAAGCAAGGCAGCATTAGAAAACTCATAGTGGCTTATAATGACAGCATGAGGCTGCTGCTGAGAGCTCCAAGAAGCTCCAGTGGAAGCCATATGTTGGTCAGTGTCGGGGTACCTACCTGCTCTGCTGTTTACATAACCTGATGTATAGATTTATGTGTAGCATATCAGAGTCAGAAAATTACTTGATTACTGTTTTAGCTAACCCTGTACACAGTTCTGTCAGATTTACTTCCAGACTGTGGAACCATTGGCGAACATGTCAGTATGTCAGACACTGAACATTGTGGAAGGTTTTGTATTTTTGTATTTTATGTTATACTCTGTGTGTTTTTTTATTGTGATATGGATCCCCCTGGGTCTGAAATAAAGTTTATATATAATACTCTCACTTAGCTGAGTGGTGAGTAAGAGACTATGATAATATCTCACTGAGTCTAAAAGGCTGCCTGGCTCCTGATGGTTAGATGGCTAAAGGTTGAGGGTGGGGCATGTTGTCATCTAGGCCTGGCAAACTCGATTCCTTTTAAGGATTCGGGTTAGTCACTCACCAAACTGATCCGGGTTGTGCGAGTCACTTGAGTCAGTATTGCTAAGTCGCCAAGGAAACTCAGTCCTAGCCCATTGTCTCTAACCACTAACGTAACCTAACGTAGTAGGAAGTTCTGTGGATTCACTCGGTGCAGACTCACTATTTCAGATCTGGTATTTTTGATGGTCTGCCATGTTACCGGCTTTTCTCGAGGAGAAACTATACTCGCTCGTCTGCTACAGATCCACTCATGACAACGTAGCCGGCTAGTTTGACTGACTCGAGAACTCAAGAGCTCATGAGTCCCATGGTCTACCGAGCTTGCAATGTTTCGGACTGTCTGCTCGCCCTAATTGCACTTTAATATACTACATTTATACACCAAACCTACAGTAGGCCTAGGCTACGTGCAGAACATTGTATGTTATTTCATAAGTGAAAGAATGGCTTTTGTTGTGGATTTGCTTTTCACTCGAGGAGAGACTTCACTCACACAGATCCACTCATGACAACATAGGCGGCTGATTCGCGCAACTGACTCGAGGACTCAAGTGCTCATGACTAATGAGTCCCATGGAGCTTGCAATGTTTCCGGCTCTGAGTCTGCGGGTCGGGAAGTTCCTATAACCTGTTATCTCAGACTGTCTCTCTGCTCACTCAGTCGCTTGAGTTGACTTGTGGAGTTGTTGTTGCCTATGAAACTGTACCTTATAAAGCTTTTGGCAGCTAAGATGGCTAGGACTAGTAGTAGCTAATGTTGCAAGAGGTTTGTGTGTGGCGCTGTTATCATTTAGATTGAATTGCAGTAGGACTCAACTGATCCGGGTTAATGATACTAGAGACTCGCGACTCATGGGTTAATTTAAAGACACACAGACAAAGACAAACAGGTTTAGTGTCATCAAGATGTCTTGCATAGTAAACAAGTAAAAAGTCTGTAAGTTAAACTAAAGCTGCATTTTGTACACAGTAAGCAGCTTATGTTAGTGGAATGTGGAAAAATCAGAAAGTTATAGTACTATGTTTGCAAGTGCCTTAGCTTGCTAATACCGGCACTTTGTGGTGTTATTTTCGCCGCCAGTAGGGGCGGGACTTAAATGCGCTCTCTCTCTCTCTCTATGGTAGGATGGAAGTGGGCCATAGTGAGATGTGATTGGCCAGTGTTCAATCATGTGATCTCTCTCCTCTCTGTGGGCCGGTCAGTCAACGACCAAGGATATGAATGGCCAGTGTTCATATGAAAGACACACAAGTGGTCGATCTCTCTTCTCTTAATGGGCTGATCAACAGTCTCAGCCCATTCAGCCCACACAAATAGGCCGGTCCACCGGGAAATCTCCCGGTACTCCCAATGGCCAATCCATGCCTGCAAGGTACCAAATCTACCGCTGCAGATTCATTATTCAATTACATATTTACTCACCTGTTGTGTGTTGAACAGTTTCAACAGAGCACTTTCATTTTTATCAAAATAGAAACAGAGCTGCAGTTTAAACATGATTCTCACCATTGATGTGGTAAATATGGGCCGCAGGGTGTTTGCCAGGACACCGTTAGGATGGTTGATTGGCTTATTGTGATCTGTAGAGGTCTCCTTCTTCCCAGCTGAATCAATGTAAAGATATTCCACACCCGTAGTTCCGATGTTATTCAGTTTGGGTGCCTTGTAGATGATGTACCTGATGATGAGGAGATAAGAAAATGTTAGCTTTTCAAGCTTTTTTTCCACATCATTTTGGACTGTTATTCTCACCATATCTACAGTGTTGGTCATCTTACTTTAAAAAAGTAATTAGTTACAGTTACAAATTACTTCTCCCAAAAAGTAATTGAGTTAGTAACTCAGTTACCACATTGTAAAAGTAATTAGTTACTCAGCAAAGTAACTGACGTTATTTTTTATGTTCTATAACGCTATTACGTTCTGTAACATCTTTAACGTCAAAGATGTTTATATTAACTGATGAATAAAGAATAAAAACTTTAACTTTAATTTCAATGAGCGAGATGTAGTGCCGGTACTTCCAGTTCAAGAACGCTACCTTTGAATTTCCCTGGCTCGTCACCACTGTCGCTGTCTGGTGTTTAGTGGTAGTCAGAGCGTGCAGTGAGACAGCGTGAGCAGGGCATCTGCCCACCCAGCCAATCATCATCGCATTTGCAACGGTGTCATCATCCCCCCCCTGCTCTCTCCAGACTTATGTGTAGCCAAAGCCTACCTCATTCAACCAAATTGTAGTAACGCGCCACTTTACATTCTCAGTAACGATAACAGCGTTGCAACGATGGGAGAAGTAATTCATTAGATTACTCCATTACTGAAAAAATAACAGCGTTAGTAACGCCGTTATACTTAAACGCCGTTACTCCCAACACTGCATATCTGTGTCTAAAATGTTGGAAATTCTAGAGCAGATAATACATAATTAACACTCAAAAAGCTTGAAGACAAAACTTTCTACAGAAGTCCAACTACAACCATTAGACCTGAGAGAAGTCATTTAGTTAGTTTTGATGCTCACATTGATTTAACATTAATTTGGCTTTCACTGCAAATACTCATTGTTTTCATGGTGGATTAATGTGTGGATTACTGTCAGGATGAATGGATGAGTTGTTCTGTCTCTAAAATGTGGATCAGTGTTTCCCAAAAAGACCAAGATAACGTCCTCAAATGTCTTGTTTTGTCCACAACTCAAAGATATTCAGTTTCCTGTCCCAGAGGAGAGAAGAAACTACAACATGTTCACATTTAACAAGCTGACATCACACAAGTTTACCTGTTTTATCATAAAACATGACTCAAACTGGTTAATGGATTATCAGAATAGTTGGAGATTAATTTAATAGTTGAGGACTAATCCATTCATCTCTGCAGCTGTTGGCCAAACTGGACCTGTCAGCTTTTGTAATGTGAAGATTGTCTTTCTCTTACATGATGTTTAATTCAATTTATTTGGGGTTTGAACTGTTTGTTAGGTTTAAGTCTAGTATATTGGCCCTGAAATGCAGAGACAGAGCCTGGCGTGAGTTCAGTCTCCGGGCTGACTGCAGATAAGAGAGGTTTTTGTGATCCGTCCACACCAAAAAAGGATGAGAGGAGCCCTCCAGCCAGTGCCTCCACTCCTGAAGTACCACAGCTGGAAGTTCCCTGTTGCCGACATCATATTTCCTCTCCGCAGGTGTCAGCCAGCGAGAGAAAAAGGCACAAGGGTGCAGTCTGCCGTCTGTAGGGCAGCGTTGAGAAAGAACCGCACCGCGTTCTGAAGGTCCAGAAAAGTGAAAAATATTGTCAATCGTTGTAGTTTGTGAGTGTTGTCTCACCATTCCACTTCTCCGTTGTTGTTGTCTCTGCAGGTCACTTGTCCGTCAGCGCTCCAGCAGAGCAGACTGACTGTCAGGAAAATCCTCCACATAACTCCCTAAAACACACAGTTACAGCAACAGTTACACCACACATTCACTGGGCTGGAAGTTCACATCTTCCTGTTTCAGGGATGGACATTAACTTAACTTTTTCTACCAGTTACTTTTGTTTTTGTTTTTAACCAGCAAGTGTGTGACTGCATTTGAAAAATAATACAAGATCTACAATACTCAAGCACGCTTATCGCATAAGTTAAAGTCTTAATAAAAAATACTAACATTCTCTCTTTCTCTCTAATGTACACACACAGCAAAACATTCCTCCACCCAACACTGATCCCCAATCCTAGCTCCATTCTGATCTTTCACTGGTTCATCTTTCCCCACGTCATACTTTATCAGATCATACTACAACAGGAGCTACACCAAAGAGAAGGAACCATTGTTTGGGCAGTGGCATTACAACTTAAAGTCCCCTCTCCAGACACATTTTAAAGTATGCAAACTACTCTTTTATAATCTTTTTTGATTATTTTTGGTTTACCCCCATAAAAAGTAAAATTAAAGTCTGAAATGGGCTGCAAGCATCAACCCTTTCTCCCTCATCAGACTGATCTCAATAATTTATATTCATTTTAATTTATACTGTTTATTGATCCCCAGTGGGGAAATTACAATTTACACTCTGTTAGAAATCACTACACACAGGCCTGAAATACACATACATGCTCAGGACCTATTCATGCACAAATGGAGAGATGTCAGAGTGAGGGGGCTGCCAGTGCTGGACCAGCACCCTGAGGAAGCGGAAGTGATAACATTATATTTGTTTGCTTCACCTGTTCACCTGGTATGCGCTGTGCACAAGCCATTCTTGCATTTTGTTTTGTTGTGCATGATCAAAAAACATCCCCCTTTTTTCCCAAATCAATCATTGTCTCCACCCACCTTAGTGTATATATACTATACTTTCCTTGTTTCCCTTGTCAGTTGCCAGGTTGTTGCAGTACCTCGTGTCTCACTCTCCAGCGGTATTCCTAGTGTCTCTTCCCTGTGTTTTTGTATGATCTCTTGCCTGCCTTTGACCATGTTTTTGCCTTCTGTTTTTGTACCTTTGTACAACAAACACCATTACCGTTTACATCTGCTTCGAGTCGTGCTTTTGGGTCCACTGAGTCCCGTGACAGAAGGTATGAAAGAATCTCTGTTTAGTTATTAAACTGTAAACCCAAATGCTAAAATTAGTTAAAGCTGAAGTTGTTTTTATCTTATTCTATTTATAATGTACCAGATGCATTAAAGGCATTTTATATACTGTATATTTTGTAGATGAAATAACCAATACTACTACATTACTTAAAACTCTATAGTTTTAACATTATTTATATCCTATTTTATTAACAGAACGAATCAACAGCTCATGTAAATAACATATTAGAATCATTGAATCAATATTTTTTGGGATCGGTAGAACCAATACAGTATATATGTACAGTATATAGTTATGTCAAATACATTTTTCTCATGCATTTAAATCTGGTGCATCTCCTGACCTCTGGCATTATAACATCAGAGGCGTCTGTATGTGGGAACTTCTCTCTAGACTCCATCTTTAGAAACATAAGTACTTTTAAATGCTCGACCAACAACACAACAACACTGGACCGACTGGAGTTAGAGGTGTTAAACATGTCACCTTAATGGCCATCTATCAAACCTAATTAACACTTTACTACTTCTTCTTTTCTTTAGTTTTTTAGGGACACCTTTGAGAGGCCTGTTGGTCTCAGGAGCAGAGCAGCAGCTGATGTAACAAACAGGAAGACTGATTCAGAACCATCAACCTGTGATACATACCTGTGTTTTTAAAGTCCAGGTCAACCCAGAAAGAGGTCCAGAGAAATGGATCTGAAGTTCCTGAAGCTTGGTGACGCAGCGACTACAGAAACTGTCTGGAAGAAAGAAAATAATAAATTATATAATGTACAGTAGTAGGTTCGTATGTTCAGTTATTAGTTATACATACATTTTCAAATACATTCATATGGTTCATACTGAATATGCATATTTAGTCTGCTTTTCGTATTATATATTCTACTAATACACTGCATATATCTATATTATTCTTACTACCATTATAATGTTACTGCTACTACATTGCACATATCTGTACATACATATATATACTGTTCATACATTGTTCATATTACATAGCCATATTTATTCTGCTCTTATAAAGGTAACTGCTAATACACTGCACATATTTATATTTAATTTATATTACTCTAAACCACCTTCTGTAAACCAACTGTATACTACTGTCTACACTGCAATATACTTCTTGTCCTGTCTATACTTTGTATATCGTATTGCAGTTTTCTGCTCTTTTTACACTTCTGGTTGGACGCAAACTGCATTTCATTGTCTTGTCTTTGTACTTGTACTCTGCACAATGACAATAAAGTTGAATCTAATCTAATTTCCCTCGTGTATTTATGTCTGGTATTACCTCCTGATTGTATTATTTTAAAGTATTTCCAGTTTCAAAGTGTTCTTACCTGTGTTGCTGGTCTGTGATGTAGAGGAGGCAGAGATCAGTTTATATATCAGCAGAGAGGGAGGACACTCGGTGGTCACGGGATTTCACAGAAACAGTTTGACTTCAAAATAAGTAAATAAACTAAAAACAGGAGGGTAAGAGAGGACACTCGGTGGTCACGTGATTTCACAGAAACCTTTTTTCATTTTTTTATTCTTTATTGTATAATAGTGATACAAACAATCAATGCACAATGTATTTGTACATTTGTCAAAAAAGGGTTGACAGCTTTGAGGTAGAGACATTATATACAACAAAACAAATAAAGATACCGTCCAGTAGGGAATGTAAGTCCCACAAATAAAAGAGTCTCTTGGTGTTTTCCTTTGTCATGTATTGAAGAGATGTAGCAATAAAAAATATTCCAGTTTTAATTGACATTTCGTTTAATGGCTGTAGCAGTATACCTTTAGATTGAAGCCAGCATTGAAAAGACAGCCACAATTCATTAATGGGTTCACACTGAAAGAGAAATGTTCAACTGTCCCAATATTGCTCTCACAGAAAACACAGGAGTTACTTTCCCAATTAAATTTTACATGTAGGAAGTGATTCGATGGATAAATATTTAATATTTTAAATGTCACTTCTTTGGCTTTTGGTAGGAGAGGATACGATAAGTAAAATTGTGTTTATAAATCAAATTCCAATAGAGGAGAACTTGCTGATGAAAATCTGATAACTTTGTTGGCAGTTTACATAGATCATGCTCTGCTCTCGCACCCCCCTATTGCATTACTACAATCCCTTACCTCCATAATCACGGCCCATTGCATATTTGCACATGTGCACATCTTCACCTGCCTTGCTATCATATTCTGTTTATGCCCTTTTGCACTATTCATCCACCCAGGTACGCTCAACTGTCACTTCCTCCAACCTTTGTTGTCACACAATTTTTGTACACCACAATCTGCACTACAAGTATAGTACCATCCTGCTCGTGAAGTCTCAGGGGTATCGGGGAAAGGCATAGTCTCTGAAGTGCTGGGCAACGGCAAATTCTCTGGGGCCGCGGTCAATGAAGACACTGGGAGAACGGTCAGCGCAGACTCTGGGAGGTCAGTCAACGTAGACTCTGGGAGAATGGTCAGCTCAGGCTCTGGAACTCTGGTCCGCTCTGGCTCTGGCACTGGAACGCCGGTCCACTCTGGCACTGGAACGCCGGTCCACTCTGGCACTGGAACGCTGGTCCACTCTGGCACTGGAAGAGTGGTCATCGGAGACTCTGGACGGCTGGATGTATCCAGAGGTTCTGGAAGGCTGCACGTCAACAGAGGTTCGGAAGGCTGCATGTCAGCGGAGGTTCAGGAAGGCTGCACGTCAGCGGAGGTTCTGGAAGGCTGCACGTCAGCAGAGGTTCTGGAAGGCTGCACGTCAGCTCAGGAACAATGGTCAACTTGGACTCGGGAAAACTAGCAGACTCAGGAACAGTAACACTGGTCAGCACGGACTCGAGGTCGCTGGAGACCTCTGGCTCAGAACCACTGGACAGCACAGGCTCAGGTCCGCTGAACAGCACGGACTCAGGTCCACTGAACAGCACGGACTCAGGTCCACTGGACAGTATGGGCTCTGGTCCACTGGACATCTCGGGCTCCAGTCCACTGGAGAGCGATTGAACCAGTGCATGGCGTCGGGAACCATGTGGACCACGTCCTCTCTTGCGGCCTCCACGGTTCCCAGAAAATATGGCCAGACGCGACCCTTCAAAAGACTGCTCAGGGGAGCTGCAGAAAGGCGAACTGGACCGAAGCTTATCAGCTAATAATCTAGCGGCTTCGGCCTCCTCAGTCTGTCTAGCACATTTAGCTAGGTTCTGGAAAACAGTCACATAAGTCTCTGGCTCACTATCAGGCAGAGAAACGACAGGACTAGGTAAAGTGGACAGAGGAGCAGGCTGGTTAAAAAACAGAGATCCTGTAGTCACAATGCTAGCAGGCCGAGAAGTAGGCAGGCTAGTGGTAGCTAACTGGCTCGGAATATAACGAGGAACTGGCAAGGGAGGTAGCTGACTGCTAGAGGGCTGGAGAGAAGATAACCTGTTAGCATTTTGAGATGAAGGATCACAGCAAGGGGTCTCTAGGAAGTCCTGTATCCACTCAGGCAAGGAGCTCCTGAGCCAGGGCCGAGTGGATACCTCACGGTGGGCTAACCTAAGAGCTGCCTGTTTCACCTCCCAACTAGGTGCTCTCTTCCACTCTCCAAAAGCACACATAAGAGTGTAGGTCAAATCATAAAGTTCATCCTCTAAATATTCCGCTGGGTCCGTCATGGTCGGATCATTCTGTCACGGTTTGTCAGGAAAGGTTTGGACCCAAGTGCAGTTTAGAAGGTTTATTAAATGAAAATGAAGTACATACCAAAAATCCAGAAAGCAACAGGCAAAAACAAATTCCAGAAACGCAGAACGGGATCGCAAAACTGGAAATCAGAGATGAACGGTAACTCCTGACACGAACACACAGCAACAGAAAAACAATGATCCAACAACAGACAAAGAAAACACAGAGACTAAATAAAGGTAAATACCAGGTAACGAGGACTAACAAGGGACAGGTGACACTAGGCTGGGCAAACAGGTGAAACACATAAGGGTAATCACCAGGGAGGGAAACACAGGAAGTAAAATAGACAAGACAGAAAACAGACTATCAAAATAAAACAGGAAACAGAACACACAGACATGGGAAAACAAGACAGGAACTACAGCTAGACAAGACAAGGGAGGAAACACGGGCTACCACAGAAAACAGGACAAATAAACAACAAAAACAGGAAACAAGAACAGAACCTAAAAACCAACAGAAACACAAACTCAAAACCATGACAGTATAATAAAGATTTAATAAAAAAAGATTTAATAAAAAAGTTGTAATGTTGTTACTTATATACAGTCTATGGTTACAAATCGCACATGGACATTGTTAGTTTTCTACTACGTAATTATGCGCATGCACAGAACGGATCTTACAGGCGGTACTGGCCAATAAATGCTATTGAAGGGCGGGTCTTGGTGTGGCGGGAGTAACTTCCGGGTCACGAAAAAAATACCAATGTAAAATTAAAGAATACGACTTATACACACGTATTTTAATTTCCGAGTTCCATCTACAAATACATCAAAGACAATCGGATAACGAGATTGTTTTTCGTTTTCCGTTTTTTAATATCAAAACAAAAAACGAATAATGGGTTGTTTTCCGTTTTTTGTTTTCCTATTTACTAATGGTAATTGGGAAACTGGCCGTTTTTTGTTTTTGTTTTTTTCCTTTCAAAACGAAAATCCGTTGGCCACCAAGTACACGGACCGATTTTATATTTCTCTACTCTTTTACAAACATTTTCTCTCTCTCTTTTAATTCTTTGTTCCTGGTGACAGTTATACTCAAGTATTTGACTTGTGATTTAACCTTTATGTTACAAATTACATGAGCCGGTTGATCATGTAAATCTTGGACAGGTACCATGTTCCAGAGCTACATAACTGTTAATGTCACTATATAACATGCCAATTAAATCTATACATTTTCCAAATTAAATCTATACTATTTCCAAATTTCCAAAGTTTTTTTTAAAATAAATGGGTGATCCACCGAATCAAAAGCTTTGTAAAAATCTAGAAATAAAATAAATCCACTCTCTATAAACAGATGACTGTAATCAATCAAATCTAAAACCAGTCTTATGTTATTGTGGATAGATCTTCCACCAAGAAACCCAGACTGAGTTTCATGTATTATCTGGGACAAACCTAATTTGAGTCTAGCTGCAATACATCCAGACAGAAGTTTATAGTCTGTGTTGAGTAATGTAACCCCACATTTCCACTGGATGCAGAACGTCTGCGGACCGGCTCCGCTGCGGAACGGCTGCGTGCTCCGCCGTCCGTCAACACCCACCAGGTCTGGATTTGTTGCGTAACGGCTGCGGCCAGCCGACCACGAGATCTCGCGAATTCACGTATGTTTGCGCGATATAACAGGATGTAGTTTCTATAAACAGAACCACAAAACCACCACCAGTTAGTTTCCATCCAGAGGAGTAGAGGGGAAACTACTCTGAGCTGTGTTTTCAAGGTGTAGTGCAGGGAAATATGATCCGCCGTGAGCACGCTGGATTTTATTTTGAAAAGTAACCGGATGTTTTATTTTGTTTCTGTGCTCGACTTCCTGTCCCCACTATCTGCCGTGTGCTGAATTGCTGCGGAGCTCTCCGGCATCCGTCAAAAATAGAAGCTCTGGTATCTGGTCCGGAGGGCTGGGACTGACGGAGCTGGGACGGAGTCGGGACGCAGACGTTCTGCAGTCAGTGGAAATACACACACTGACTTTAATGGAAACATAATGACCTTGTTTCATAATTGGCATCAATTCTCTTCTCTCTATACATTGTTGTAGTGCCTTGAACAGCATATTTCTAATATTCCAAAAAAACGTATAAAAGCTAGCGGTGAGTCCATCAGAGCCAGGGAATTTGTTTAATGACAATTTCAAATTAAAAGCATCTAATTCTTTTATTGTTAAATCTTTTAAATACATCATCAATGGTTGGTATGAAATTTATAATTTTGTCAAAGAAGCTATTGGAATCAGTACAGGAGTATGCAGATGTATAGAGCTTACTGTAAAAAGTGAAAACTTAATTTTCTATTACTTTAGTTTGATTACATTGTGTTCCATCTATCAGCTTCTTATCGCCTTCTTTTCCTGTCTTCTCTTTTCTAAGTTGTAAAAATATGAAATGTTTTTTTTTCTCCCTCCTCAATCCATTTAGCTCTTGACCTTACAAATGCACCTTGGGCTCTTTTAAGATATATGTTGTGCTTGTAATTTCATTAGTTTTTCCTTGACTTCACTACTCAATTCAGGCTTACTACAACACTGACTGATCTGATTTCACAGAAACAGTTTGACTTCAAAGAAATCAAGTAAATAAACTAAAAACAGGAGGTGAAGAGAGGACACTCGGTGGTCACGTGATTTCACAGAAATGCAGGGCCGGAGTGGGACTCATTTTCAGCGCTGGAGTTTTCGGCCCACTTCACGACTAAAAAATAATGTCATTAAAACATTAGTATATAAGTCTGCAACAGCACACTGTTCTCTACAGCCTTGTAATTCAGTGTATTTTTGTTAAATATCATTTCCAATTCAGTGCAAACAGTGTTGTATAATAATGTAGATTTATTAGAAACGTTCCTCACAGTATACTTTACAACACCATGTAATGTTCATCAATATCAGAATCTATTTTCTGTGCAAATAAGTGTTCACAGACATCCAAACGTTGAAATGAAATAAAATAATAAAAATATAAAATAAAAAGAAAATAAAGACTTTCTAATGACACCATCATCTATTTTTTACTTTGTATATTATTTCACGATCCCTGGTCTCCGGGGTGAAAGTCCTGTGTTGTTTGACCCATCCACCCCCCCGACCAACCTCCCTACGCGGATTTTCATCTCATACTACTCGCTACGGTAGTTGTGCTGTGATCACGAAAGATGCTTCCCATTGAAATACGTAAGCTTAAAAAAACTTGCTGACCACCACGAAAAAAACAAGATAAATGTGTCCGTGTACATGAATCAATAGATTAAATAATGTGATCAT
>NC_050186.1:1209341-1216841 GCF_008315115.2 Sander lucioperca
ATTACACCATGACAAGGTAAAATCGGTTTTGCATTCAATCACTCCTTTAAAGAACCATATATGTGTACTACTGAGCATTAACATGTTTCATGGAGCAGAAGATATGATGACTAGTTGCCTATAAGTATTGTAATTAGCTCGTTGTACTTGGGTGCGCAGAGTTTGAAGCACATTCGAAAGTTGTTTTTGCATCCAACCATTTTGAAAAATTCTTCCAGGTACGGCCGGGGCTGTAGAAGGGTTGGCTGGTCCTCCTGGCTACCAACCTCCTCGCTGGTGCTTGGTTGGGACATTTCACTCAAGTTCTCTTCACAATCAAATTCACTCTATCCATATGGTGCGATTTATCTGGATAGTTTAATCGATGACAAGCCGGAAAGAAATAGGAGTAACGAGGCTATTTTTAAAATGTAAGGAGTAGAAAGTACAGATAATTGTTTGAAAATGTAAGGAGTAGTAAGTAAAAAGTCTCCTGTAAAATAATTACTCCAGTAAAGTATAGATACCCAAAACTTCTACTTAAGTAAGGTAACAAAGTTTTTTTACTTCGTTACTTGACACCTCTGTCCTGGACACACTACATGGCGTCCTCCTTCCAGCCGAGCAGAGGGGCGGACCAGAGCAGCCCAGGTATGTTGTCATCACTGGGCTGCTCCAGTCTGGTAATGGTTCATCCACCACCATAGGCGCGGGAAGCACCCCCTAGTGGTGAAGCTTTAAAACTGCGATGACGATAAAATGATAGCTTATAAATATCTCTCTTGTTTTTGTTCCACGACATTTTGTATGTCATGTTTGGGGTGTGGGATGAAGAGAGGGATACTTTTAGTAATTTTAAAATGATTTAATTTAACTTCAGTGTGTATTGGCCAATCAGATTTGTCTTGACGCGGTTACGATTCAGGCTACACATTACATGCACACACACAACGACGAATGAGTTTCTACTGTATCTATCAGCGCTACTTAGCAATGTCTCAAAAGAGAATTTTGGATTTTTTAACACCCGAGGACTGGCGAGACGCACCGTCAGCTCAGCTGTACTTTATGGAGGGGAGGGGCGAGGGAGTTTTTAAAGGAGACAGAGGTAGACAGGTCTGCAGAATACAGAGCCTGTGTAACATAGTATCTTTAGACTCTACGTAGACTTATGGTGTGTGTGTGTGTGTGTGTGTGTGTATGTGTGTGTGTGTGTGTGTGTGTGTGTGTGTGTGTGTGTGTGTGTGCGTGTGTCATTTTTATGCAAAAAATCATTTTGGAAAGTGATGTAACAGCTTTGAGTGCAGTGTTTTTTTAGGGACTTGTAGAGTTTACCATTTTGTGTTTGTAGTTTGGGGGTTTGATAAAATGTGTGTAACTAATTTGGGGGAAACTGTAATAACAGCTGATAGATCTACGACCATATTCAGTTGTTGACAACAGGTTTTGGGGGGGGGGGGGGGGGTATAGACTGACATCTTCCTCCTCGCTCCATTTCATCATCATGATTCAGTTGATCTTTCTGATTCTGATTATTTTCCGAACTAGAAAAATTGTAAACTGATTATTTACAAAAGTTCATAATACACAACAAGCCCATTTTTTGGCTTCTTTACTTTCCTTGTTGAGAGTTTATTCCCCCCTTACTCTACTGAAAATGAAGTGACCGTGACTCCAACACTGAGGTACGTACCGAACCGTTCCACCCCGTTGGTACACACATTACACCGTCTGAAAATAAGTAACCGTGTGTTTCCTTCATATTATTTTACAGTGTTAAGTTTTCACTTTAATCATAATGTGGCTTGAATTGAATAACCAATATTACTTTCATAGTTAGGCCTGTCGCGATAGTCAATAAATCAATTAATCGCACGATAAAAAAAATTAGCTTGATAATTTTTCCGGCCGCGATAATTTCCATTTGCATGCTTGTTTGTTTTCCTTGTCGCTCTCTCTACCAAAGAGACTGGAGGACCACTCTCGGTTCCTTAGCGTAACGAGGAGTGAACCCTCTTGTGAGTAGCATGGTCTTTGTGTGGAGGCGGGACTCCTGGCGGAGAGAGAGAGAGAGAGACAGAAAATGCGAGTAGTTGGAGCGGGGTTTTCCGCAACACTTTGCCGTAAAGGCGCCATCAAAAAAAGAAGACGTATATGAGCGATATCCGCCGTGTTACTCGGCGTCCGGTTTTCTCCCTTTCATTCCAAACCACACAGTTGACAACCTGCAGGTGGAGGCGGTGGAGACAGGCTCGGACATACACGCCGCTGTGGACTTGTCAGTCTTGCAAGCAGTTTCAGGAAAGTTGCTGTATGTGTCCGACAATGCACAGAACATTAACCGGTACAAGCCTACAGCTGTCAGTGTGCCAGAACATTAACCGGTACAAGCCTACAGCTGTCAGTGAGTCAGAACATTAACCGGTCCAAGCCTACAGCTGTCAGTGAGTCAGAACATTAACCGGTACAAGCCTACAGCTGTCAGTGAGTCAGAACATTAACCGGTACAAGCCTACAGCTGTCAGTGTGTCAGAGGCTCCCGGACGGTGAACTGAGACTCCGTTACCTGCTTGTCAAAAATCGCCACTTACTAGCTAATAAATTAGCCTGAGGTAAACACTAGCTATCAGTAAACAGAAGTGACGTGGTGGCTGGCGTCTGTTTGTGTGTGTGTGTGTGTGTGTGTGTGTGTGTGTGTGTGTGTGCGTGCGTGCGTGTGTTGCCCCACGAAGCTCCAACCTGCAGAGGAGCAGATGAAAGTATAGCTGCACCTTCGCCAAAATGAAGACTGAAAAACGGAACTATTTTGGTACAAACATTTACTCACCATGTGGCAGATATCCATCCATCTTCTTCCGCTTATCCGGTAACGGGTCGCGGGGGTAGCAGCTCCAGCATGGCAGATAGTCACATAGAAATAGACAGATATAATGTATTATTTAAATGTAATATTTAGTGTTTAATAAATAATTGTTAAATGCAGTACAGAGTCTGTAGTCTATCACAAACACTCGACTAATGCTGCAAACATTTGACAGCCAGTATGAATTACCTGGGAGAACATACGGGTCAATTCCACAACTGTACAACAGCGTGAAACACAACATAATAAAGGAGATCAAAGACATATTGTGGATATTTAAAATGTCTTCCAGTTCCAGTGTTAAATATTCTCTAGAAATAAAAGTTTATTGATCTTTGAAAAGGTGTACCTGCATTATTATGCCATTATCATTATATCAGATGAAAATGGTCTCAGAATGACAATATTATCGCTTATCGCATTAACACAGGACAATTTATCGTCCAGCAAAATTTGTTATCGTGACAGGCCTATTCATAGTACACACTCTTAAATAAAATTAAATAATTAACCAATCTTTCTTTGGTATTTCACACTATTAAAGTGTTCTAAAGTTTAGAATTTTCTTGCATTTTTAAAATCTTTTATCTCATACTGCTGCTGCAGCTGCTAGAAAAGACTAAACTGTTAAACATCTTTAAGATCTACAAACATCTACAAATGTCTTTCTCGGCTGAAGCAATAATTCAAATGGAACTGCTGAAGTATGCCAACATAAAAGGAGGAAGAAAACAAGGAAAAGTGTTTGGTCATTGAGTGAAATCCAGTTCTTTATTTCTAATCTGCACAAAAATCAGAAGAGACTTGACAAGCATATATCCGGGGGTTCTCTTTTTCTGTATTTAATGGCGGCTACAAACCAACATTTAAGTGTAGGCCTATGCCGCCACATACTGTATCTGAGTATAACAGCATGACCTCGTCACAGTTTTTTTCAATCACTTTGGCACAACATGCACAGAGTAAGCCTTACAGCTCAAAATATTTTGCATTAATTTGCTATTGAATGGTATTATTATTAAATGCAATTATACACATGTTCATTGTTTAAATCCCTTCATGCAAAATAGAGCAACCAACAATCACAACAACCTCTCACACTAAGAATGCTTTATGCTGCTTTGCAGTTTATTTTCATTAATTAACAACATGCAGTAAATGAACAGAAGAGAAATCTAAATCAGATCAATATTTGGTGTGACCATCCTTTGCTTTTTAAACAGCATCAATTCTCCTAGGGACACTTGCACACAGATTTTGAAGGGACTCAGGTAGGTTGTTCCAAACACCTTGGAGTCTATGTACTCATTATGTATTACCAAGGGGGGATGATGGTGGAATCAAGGATCTGTGGGAGCTTTGCCATCACGTCCAGGACTCATCCAGGGTCAGAGTCAGAGTCAAAGTCCATGGTTGGACTTGAGAAATCCTCAGTTACAGGAATAACACTTTGAAATAATTCACTTGCCTGTTGATGTATAAAGCACAGTCCGCCCCCCGGCCTTTTGTATTGGCTGATTGCTCTGTTTACATCAGCAATACAGATCAAATGATTATTATTATCTTTAGCTACACACCACTTGGAATGATCAATACCAGCCGTCCACGAACCTAGATCAGTGTCTACAGATTTAATATTGATCACTTGAGGGATTCCGTCATAGTCATCGGATTGTTTGACGGGCCAGGTCTGGACTCTCACATCAGTGTGTTTCTCTTCAGTAGTGTATGTCTTTGCAATAGTGAGGTAAAGATCTCCATCTGCAAGAACAACATACGAGTCATGTTACAGAAACGGATCACATCCTTTACTCAGCAAATCAATAAATCTGTTCCACTTAGACTCAAACTTATCTTGGCATTAATGCTGGTTATTACATATTCTGCACATTAGTGTTCAGTTTGAGGAAACACATGTTATGTTTAAACACTAAAGTGCAGTCAATTATGTTTATGTAAAAAATTAAAAACAAATGTGACTGAAAAAAAACATTTTGTTACCAGATATGTTGTCATCATCTGGTGTCATTCCTCCTGTAGTAGGTGCTGAAAAAACAAACAGTAGAATAGTCAGTGTGTGTAATCTTCTTCACATGTGAGCAGTGATGCGTTACTATTTTTGTCATTTTCCTTAGTAAAATTATATATTGTTTTTGCTTTCTTCTTGCATCTCGGGGAGTGAAGTCACGTATGCGACGACAAGTCACGTTTTCAGCATGAGGACAGGTCACGTTTTCATCATGAGGACAGGTCACGTCATGAGGACAGGTCACGTTTTCAGCATGAGGACAGGTCACATTTACATCATGAGGACAGGTCACGTCATGAGGACAGGTCACGTTTACATCATGAGGACAGGTCACGTCATGAGGACAGGTCACGTTTACATCATGAGGACAGGTCACGTCATGAGGACAGGTCACGTTTACATCATGAGGACAGGTCACGTCATGAGGACAGGTCACGTTTTCAGCATGAGGACAGGTCACATTTACATCATGAGGACAGGTCACGTCATGAGGACAGGTCACGTTTACATCATGAGGACAGGTCACGTCATGAGGACAGGTCACGTTTACATCATGAGGACAGGTCACGTTTACATCATGAGGACAGGTCACGTTTACATCATGAGGACAGGTCACGTCATGAGGACAGGTCACGTTTACATCATGAGGACAGGTCACGTCATGAGGACAGGTCACGTTTACATCATGAGGACAGGTCACGTCATGAGGACAGGTCACGTTTACATCATGAGGACAGGTCACGTTTACATCATGAGGACAGGTCACGTTTACATCATGAGGACAGGTCACGTCATGAGGACAGGTCACGTTTTCATCATGAGGACAGGTCACGTCATGAGGACAGGTCACGTTTACATCATGAGGACAGGTCACGTTTTCATCATGAGGACAGGTCACGTTTTCATCATGAGGACAGGTCACGTCATGAGGACAGGTCACGTTTACATCATGAGGACAGGTCACGTTTACATCATGAGGACAGGTCACGTTTTCATCATGAGGACAGGTCACGTCATGAGGACAGGTCACGTTTACATCATGAGGACAGGTCACGTTTACATCATGAGGACAGGTCACGTCATGAGGACAGGTCACGTTTTCATCATGAGGACAGGTCACGTCATGAGGACAGGTCACGTTTACATCATGAGGACAGGTCACGTTTACATCATGAGGACAGGTCACGTTTACATCATGAGGACAGGTCACGTCATGAGGACAGGTCACGTTTACATCATGAGGACAGGTCACGTCATGAGGACAGGTCACGTTTACATCATGAGGACAGGTCACGTTTACATCATGAGGACAGGTCACGTTTTCATCATGAGGACAGGTCACGTTTTCATCATGAGGACAGGTCACGTCATGAGGACAGGTCACGTTTACATCATGAGGACAGGTCACGTTTACATCATGAGGACAGGTCACGTCATGAGGACAGGTCACGTTTACATCATGAGGACAGGTCACGTTTTCATCATGAGGACAGGTCACGTCATGAGGACAGGTCACGTTTTCATCATGAGGACAGGTCACGTGTACCACGCAGCAACACAAACGTAAACAACAATGGAGGGAGGAGAGAGATGCGTGTTTTCTAGCTGGAAATACAGTCACTATTTTGAGTTTGTGTCAGCTAAAGAAGGCAATATTAAGGTTGGTTGTACACTCTGCTGGTGGTGACAAAGTGCTGTCTAGCTACAAAAACACTACGTCAAATTAGAAGAAACATTTGGAGTCGCAGCACTGCAGTCAAACTTACAGAGCAAGACCCAGCAGGTGGTGCAAAGCAGAGAGCAGGAGGTCCCCCACCACCCAAACAACAGAAGCTGGACTTCGGTGCAAAACCAGTAAGTGGGGGAGAGTTGAAGAGGTTGGTGGGGCAGTATGTTGTAGAGGAAATGCTGCCCTTAAACACGGTTGACTCGCCTTCGTTTCGTGCCATAATAAACTAGATCCCTACTACTGGCGATGCTGAGCTGCCTCACAGAACAGCTTTGTCACGGTTGTCATTTTTATGTTGAGGCTGTGGGGGTTGTCAGCAGCTGCTGAATGTAACTAATAAAGTAACTTGTAATCTAACTTAGTTACTTTTAAAATCAAGTAATCTGTAAAGTAACTAAGTTACTTTTTCCAAGTAACTGTGGCAACACTGTTCATGTGAGTCAGGTTTTCCTGACATTCACAGACAGTTATTTAGACTAAAAAACCTTTCTAATGTTATGGGAAAACAGAGTCTCTGACATTGTATGATTTGCAATTACTCCTGAACGCATCATCTGGGTGACCGTGTTCTGACTGAAGTTACAGTAACTAGAGGGTCAAAGGTTATATGACACCACTGACGGGCGACTAAAGGAAATGTCCCGTGTCAGAAATAAAATAACAGATTTCTCTAAGTTTGACATTTGGTGGAAACATTTAGGATAGTGTAACTACACAACTCAAAAAATATATATATAACATAGGTAAAGTCATTTTAAGACATTTTAATGCAGAAATGTTACATATTGTACCTTTAACCTGCTGTCAATGCATTAACAGTCTTCATGCAAAGGTAGAAAGAAAGTCTGACTGAGAATAATATTTTGTTACCAGAGCTGTCAGCAAGTTTCTTCCTTTTTT
>NC_050186.1:1224341-1229341 GCF_008315115.2 Sander lucioperca
AAGATAGATTCAGCAACTGCACGGCCTATTTCTCTCTTAAAATGTTTTCAGAAAACTTGAGGAACTGTTTGGACCAACTCGGGGAGACTGATCAGTCACACTGGCTTTACTGCCGACGGTCGGCCGTCTGGTCGGTGTGTAAGCAGCTTAAGGGTGTTTTCACACCGACAGCCTTTAGTTCGGTTGAATCGAACTACAGTTTGTTTATTTGTTGTTGCGGTTCATTTGGGCAGGTGAGAACGTGGCAATCGAACTCTGGTGAGCACCAAATGCGGAGCAAAGAAGCGTACCGAGACCTGCTTGAAGAGGTGGTCTCGGTACGCTTTCAATCACACTCTGGAGCGGTTTGTTGTG
The DNA here is from genome assembly GCF_008315115.2 of Sander lucioperca. Classification (NCBI taxonomy): domain Eukaryota; kingdom Metazoa; phylum Chordata; class Actinopteri; order Perciformes; family Percidae; genus Sander; species Sander lucioperca. Next base: position 1,224,696 of record NC_050186.1, read on the forward strand.
GTGAGAACGTGATCCGTACTCGAACCGCTCCAACTATACAAACTCCTCCAGTCTGAGCTGATGTCTCCTGTAGTCAGGTGTGTTCAGCAGTCTGAGCTGATGTCTCCTGTAGTCAGGTGTGTCCACCAGTCTGAGCTGATGTCTCCTGTAGTCAGGTGTGTTCAGCAGTCTGAGCTGATGTCTCCTGTAGTCAGGTGTGTTCAGCAGTCTGAGCTGATGTCTCCTGTAGTCAGGTGTGTTCAGCAGTCTGAGCTGATGTCTCCTGTAGTCAGGTGTGTTCAGCAGTCTGAGCTGATGTCTCCTGTAGTCAGGTGTGTCCTCCAGTCTGAGCTGATGTCTCCTGTAGTCAGGTGTGTCCACCAGTCTGAGCTGATGTCTCCTGTAGTCAGGTGTGTCCACCAGTCTGAGCTGATGTCTCCTGTAGTCAGGTGTGTTCAGCAGTCTGAGCTGATGTCTCCTGTAGTCAGGTGTGTCCACCAGTCTGAGCTGATGTCTCCTGTAGTCAGGTGTGTTCAGCAGTCTGAGCTGATGTCTCCTGTAGTCAGGTGTGTTCAGCAGTCTGAGCTGATGTCTCCTGTAGTCAGGTGTGTCCTCCAGTCTGAGCTGATGTCTCCTGTAGTCAGGTGTGTCCTCCAGTCTGAGCTGATGTCTCCTGTAGTCAGGTGTGTTCAGCAGTCTGAGCTGATGTCTCCTGTCTCCTCCCAATAATTAGTACAGACCATAATATCTATCATCATCTATCAGTTTGAGTCATGGTTTCATTTTTATCAAAATAGAAACAGAACTGCAGTTTAAACATGATTCTCACCATTGGTGGGATTGTTTTTAAAATGGGCTCCAGGGTGTTTGCCAGGACACCGTCAGGATGGTCGATGAGCTTATTGTTATTATTATTATCATTGTGTTCTTTATAGGTCTCCATCTTCTCTCCATCTGAATCAATGTAAAGATATTCCAAACCTGTAGTTTTGCCTGTAACTGGTGCCTTGTAGATGATGTACCTGATGATGAGCAGAGAGGACAGAGACTCAGTAGCAGTAAACATGTAAAGCTAATCCTTTATATATTTTATATAATATATCTGCATGTAGTCTATACGCTCTGCGTCTGTATCTGAATATCTGAAGAAATGTTAGAGTGTGAACTGATGAAGCTGTGGCTTAATATAAATAACTAATTATTATTTTAGCTTTGTTTTATAGTTTGTTCTGATGTTATCCAGTCGGCGTGCCTTGTACATGATGTACCTGATGATGAGTAGAGAAGAGAAACATTAATGTGCAGAGAGGACAGAGACTCATGAAACAATAAATCTAATCTCTTGAATCTTGAATCATGTTCAGAGCGACCAGACTTCTCTCTACACCCTGAATATATCTGCATGTAGTCTGGACGCTCTGCGTCTGTATCTGAATATCTAAAGAAATGTTAGAGTGTGAACTGATGAAGCTGTGGCTTTTAATGTTCTGTGTAAAGCACTTTAAATTAAATGTGTATGTGAATGTGTGAAAGCTGGCTTGTATTCTAAAGCTTTAAGTTGTCGCTAAATCTAGAAGCGAGAAAGCGCTGGATGAATGCATTTACTTCAGAACTGTTTTCCCTAATTTGTGGAAGACTTTAGTGCATGGATTTGGTGGAGGGGGGGGGGGGGGGGGCTATTTCCTCTCTGCAGAGAAAAAGGCACAAGGGTGCAGTCCGCCGTCAGCAGGGGAGCGTTGAGAAAGAACCGCACCGTGCTCTGAAGGTCCAGAAAATTTAAAAATATCATCAATATTTGTAGTTTTTGAGGGTTGTCTCACCAGTCCACTGCTTCATTCTTTTCGTTTTTGCATTTCACTTCTCTGACTTGTCCGTCAGCGCTCCAGCAGAGCAGACTGACCGTCAGGAAAATCCTCCACTTAACTCCCTAAAACACACAATTACAGCAACAGTTACACCGGCACATTCACTGGGCTGGAAGTTCACATCATCCTGTTTCAGGGATGGACATTAACTTAACTTTTTCTCCCAGCTACTTTTTTTTTGTTTTTAACCAGCAAGTGTGTGACTGCATTTGAAAAATAATACAGATCTACAATACTGAAACACGCTTATCGCATAAGTTAAAGTCTTAATAAAAACTACTAACATTCTCTCTTTCTCTCTCATGCACACACAGCAAAACATTCCTCCACCCAACACTGATCCCCAATCCTAGCTCCATTCTGATCTTTCACTGGTTCATCTTTCACCACGTCATACTTTATCAGATCATACTTCAACAGGAGCTACACCAAAGAGAAGGAACCATTGTTAGGGCAGTGGCATTACAACTTAAAGTCCCTCTCCAGACACATTTTAAAGTATGTAAACTACTCTTTTATAATCTTTTTCTTTACATGGTTTACCCCCATAAAAAGTAAAATTAAAGTCTGAAATGGGCTGCAAGCATCAACCCTTTCTCCAAGCCCCGACAAGAGTTTAACTTTAAGCACTTTAATTTGAAAAACTAGGTCCATCCCTAGGTTTCTGTTGATATACAATTTTTATTTATATTAAAAAAAAGAAGCCTCATCCTGAGCTTCCTGCTTTGATATAGTTACTTACTAGGGCTGTTTTTCTGAAAACCTCGGTTTATGTCTCAATTCCTGTAAATATACAGTGACTGTTGAGGCTTTAATTTGGAAAAGCCTGGCTCATCCTAACTTTCCTGTTATGATAAAGTTACCAGCTTGGACTTCTAATTTGAAAATCTGAAATTTATATCCTATTTTATTATTACAACAAATCAACAGCTCATGTAAATAACATATTAGAATTATTGAATCGATATTTGTTGCAGAACCAATACAGTATATATGTACAGTATATAGTTATGTCAAATACATTTTCCTCATGCATTTAAATCTGGTGCATCTCCTGACCTCTGGCATTATAACATCAGAGGCGTCTGTATGTGGGAACTTCTCTCTAGTCTCCATCTTTAGAAACTTAAGTACTTTTAAATGCTCGACCAACAACACAACAACACTGGACCGACTGGAGTTAGAGGTGTTAAACATTTCACCTTAATGGCCATCTATCAAACCTAATTAACACTTTACTACTTCTTCTTTTCTTTAGTTTTTTAGGGACACCTTTGAGAGGCCTGTTGGTCTCAGGAGCAGAGCAGTAGCTGATGTAACAAACAGGAAGACTGATTCAGAACCATCAACCTGTGATACATACCTGTGTTTTTAAAGTCCAGGTCAACCCAGAAAGAGGTCCAGAGAAATGATCTGAAGTTCCTGAAGCTTGGTGACGTGGTGACTACAGAAACTGTCTGGAAGAAAGAACATAATAAATTATATAATGTACAGTAGTACTATCGTATGTTCAGTTATTGGTTGTGTAAAATACATTTTCAAATACATTCATATGGTTCATACTGAATATGCATATTTATTCTGTTTTTCTTATAATATATTCTGTTAATACACTGCATATATCTATATTATTCTTACTACTACTATAATGTGACTGCTACTACATTTCACATATCTGTACATGTTGTTCATACATTGTTCATATTACATAGCCATATTTATTCTGCTCTTATAAGGTAACTGCTAACAACTCTTTCCATAAGCCATCACTCTGATGATCAGCTGACTTCTGACTCACAGTGGCAGGTTCAATTCCTGAGCAATAACCCAGCAACACCGTCTCTCATCATCACCTGTTTACTGGTTCCACTGATTATTTATTCATCATTCTCTATTTCAGAGCTGTTCATATTGTAATATAATACTTATATAATAACATAATACTTACTTATTTATTCCAGCATCTTTTGCACTATGCTCCGTAATTAAAAGAATAATAATAATTTATCATAAAATAATTTACTCCTGCACACTTTGCACTCTTCATTGCACTACTGCCTCAACCTGTCTATATTGTTTCTGTTTATAGTGTGTATATATTGTTTGTTTTTGTTGTTTTGTGTTGTATGAGTAAGCACATTGTGAGCAATGTATAATCCAAAGCAAAAATCCTCGTATGTGTCCTCATACCTGGCAAATAAAGCTGATTCTGATTCTAATACACTGCAGATATTTATATTTAATTTATATTACTCTAAACCACCTTCTGTTAACCAACTGTACACTACTGTCTACACTGCTCTATATTCTTGTCCTGTCTATACTTCACATTGCACTTTTCTGCTATTTTGCACTTCTAGTTGGATGCAAACTGCATTTCATTATCTTTGTACTTGTACTCTGCACAATGACAATAAAGTTGAATCTAATCTAATTTTCCTCATGTATTTATGTCTGGTATTACCTCCTGATAGTATCATTTAAAGTATTTCCAGTTTCAAAGTGTTCTTACCTGTGTTGTTGGTCTGTGATGTAGAGGAGGCAGAGATCAGTTTATATATCAGCAGAGAGGGAGGACACTCGGTGGTCACGGGATTTCACAGAAACAGTTTGACTTCAAAATAAGTAAATAAACTAAAAACAGGAGGGTAAGAGAGGACTCTCGGTGGTCACGTGATTTCACAGAAATGCAGGGCTGGAGTGGGACTCATTTTCAGCGCTGGAGTTTTCGGCCCACTTCACGACTAAAAAATAATGTCATTAAAACATTAGTATATAAGTCTGCAACAGCGCACTGTTCTC
>NC_050186.1:1234341-1271990 GCF_008315115.2 Sander lucioperca
AGGCGGCCACGCACTGTACTCCAGATCAATTAGAAAATAAATCTTTATCAATTTATGTAGCTATAGTTCAAGCAAATACATGGGAAAACCTCAGAAAATGAAATAAAATCAAAACAATGTCCAAATTCAGGCAGGTCGACCCTTCAGATCTGAAAAAGGACTTCTATTTCCTGCCTAGACCCCATTTCCCTAAGCGTCGAGAAAAAAAAAGAAAAGCATCTGAGGTCTCCATATATTCACTTCATGACAAAAACTTCATTATTCAAGCAATTAATACAAAAATATGATACAAAGTACACTGTAAACCCCAATCCATCCATGACACAACATTTTAATGTTACGTCCACATAAATGTTCAGGATTGTCAAAACAACATAAAAACTTTATGTTCATTTGACACAAAAACATCATCCCATGTGAGGTTGACATAATTTTTTTATGTTAAGTCAACAATTTTGACTTTTGAGTTCATTCTACTTAAATGTATAACGTCAACATCACATAATTAGTTCAAGGCCAATTAACAACACATATACTGTGCACTTAGCATATATTTTTATAGTTAAGTAAACCTAAAAAATGGTTGTCAAAATATGTACTCAATGTTTTTATGTTCATATGACAAGCGGTCACTTTCATGTTCAACAAAATGAAAATATTGTGTTCACTTAACACAACAAAAACACATAATTACAACATAAGTTCCAGAGTTATGCTGAACACAAATATTTTGTGCTGTTTTACCATAAAACTGCCACAATGTTTTGTGTTTTTACCAACGTATTATGTTTTAGTACACATAATTAAGTTTTTCTCTAAGTCTATAACACAAATAAGAATATATGAGAATCTTGTAGAATATTAAACTTATCATGTTAAAATAAAATTTCCCACTACAATACACGCACACACACAAGATTGAGATGAATAAGTAGAATGTGAGTAGGTAGTTAACTGTACTGTGAAGAGTACCAGGGTCATGCTGTTACCTCTCAGATACACCAGGTGGCGGCCTACAAACCACAAGTTGGTTTGTAAGCCGCCATTAAATACAGAAGAAGAAGAAGAGAAAACCCGGATGTGAGTGGTGTTGTTGCCATTATATATATATATGTCAATGGTTGTTGCCAACTAGCAGAGAGCGAGCTAGCAACAGGAAGCTGATGTTTTCTCCTGTTTTAGGGTGAAACACGGCGGAGTTCAGACACACAGCCGCCGGGAGAGGTTACTCACCGTCCCCCTGTAAGCCCGGAGGCGCAGAAACAAAGACGGAGATCCCGGTAAGAGACACTAACACCTCCGGTATTATACCGTCAGCTGTCATGTTAGCCACCGTTAGCTCACGGTAGCTAACGCTGCTGTTTTTATGATGAATAACCTTTATATTTTAATGATGGCTGACTGGGAAAGACTGCTGCCTTTTTATCTGTCTGTCTGTCTGTCTGTCTGTCTGTCTGTCTGTCTTAATATCTGTCTGTCTTATTATCTGTCTGTATTATTCTCTGTGTCTGTCTGTCTGTCTGTCTTAATATCCCTGTCTGTCTGTCTTACTATTTGTCTGTCTGTCTTACTATTTGTCTGTCTTACTATTTGTCTGTCTGTCTTACTATCTGTCTGTCTTACTATCTGTCTGTCTTACTATTTGTCTGTCTGTCTGTCTGTCTGTCTGTCTTACTATCTGTCTGTCTGTCTTACTATCTGTCTGTCTGTCTGTCTGTCTGTCTGTCTTACTATCTGTCTGTCTTACTATTTGTCTGTCTGTCTTACTATCTGTCTGTCTGTCTGTCTTACTATCTGTCTGTCTTACTATTTGTCTGTCTGTCTTACTATCTGTCTGTCTTACTATTTGTCTGCGTTACTGTCTGTCTTATTCTCTCTCTGTCTTACTATCTGTCTGTCTTATCTTTTTCTTATTTACATTAATATAAACCAGCTGTTAACATCACGAGGAGGAATCATAACATTATTATTATATTATATTATATTATTGTAGGGCGGAGGAAGAAGTACTCAGAACCTTTACTGCAGTAAAACTACTACTACCAGTAAGTATACACGTACAAGCCCTACACGTAATACTGCATTCTTACACTACAGTTGAATATGGAAAATATGTTAACAGATCTCAGCAGACGAGGCATTATCTTATTAAATATGTAACAGATAAAGTAATTGTCCGTGAAGAATGTTTCAACCTCTCTCTCTCTCTCTCTCTCTCAGAGAGAGAGAGAGAGAGAGAGAGAGAGAGAGAGAGAGAGAGAGAGAGAGAGAGAGAGAGAGAGAGAGAGAGAGAGAGAGAGAGAGAGATTTCCGCAGGTTACCTTTTTGATTTTTTTTTTTCACGTTTTGCGTGCTTATTTCAAAAGAAATGTTCCCATTACCAGCTGTATCTTCACCACTAGAACCAACTCATTTAAACTAGTTTTACACTTACTTTTTTTGGAATGAATGGTCAATAAACCTCATTTATATGAAATTATACCAAATTTTTGTGTAAGAAAAAAGCAGAAATGATGAATGATTTGGACTAATGGTTAAGATCAGAGGGATGAAGGTAATGGATCATCACAGACATGTCAGACTGTAGTCAGGATAATGCTATAAAATGGAATACAACACCCACAATTCAATGAAAGTAGAGATCTGATCCTTAATTTCACTTGTGAAGATTGTTGTATAGAACCATCCGTGTAATCCAGAGTAATTTACTGTCCTACCTCTGGTGCCCATCTGTAGCGTTTACTCTTACAATTTCTAAATGCTCACTGAATCACCATGTTGCCTAGTCCTTCGTTTCCAATCCAATGCTTCAATACCAATGTACTAGGCTACTACTACTACTACTACTACTACTACTACTACTACTACTACTACTACTACTACTACTAGGTGTCTCGACTGGAGTGCGCTTCTCTGTTTACTTTTCGCTGCAGTACTACTAACCGGAGCTAAATAAAATTCCGCCGCTGCAGAGAAACTAGTCCCTCAAAATGTAATGCGATCACTGAGATGCAAGGGTAGTTTTATTTCTAACATTATTCTATCAACGGACATTTACATCGGTAGTCTGGCGTTATAATGTATTTGCCTCGGGAGTACTGTGGAGTGGGTAAGTCTGTTTTTAGTGTCAGGCTAGCAGATACTGTTGACTTGACTTGCCTAGCACCAGCTAACTCTGCAACTGGAAGGACTGGATGAAACGTGATAAATGGTCTCCACTGATAAATATCACACTGGCTAACCTGGAAATGAGGTCCAAAATTCTGAAGCACCCCTTTAAGTCACACACCAGAGCTGTCCCTGGGTTCTTAAATGATTTTTATTTAGCATCAGTAATACAGCCAATAATGACACAACATAGCAAGAGTGGAGGGAGGGTCAGAGCTGGAGTCTTATGTCTTTTACAGGCCTTTATTTCTAGACTTATTCAATTAACTGTTTCTCAATTTGGTAGTGTGACTTTTACATTTTAGTCACTCAGAATTTGTGTTTTAAGTATCTAAACTAAATGTATGAATTGGTTTACGTTGACTGTTTGTAAGACCTGTTCTCTGTTGAACTCTTCCAGAACCAAGCCTCTGTTACGTGTTGGACTTTTAAGGCAGAAAGCTGTTTTCCCATCAGGCACCGAGTCCTAGTTCACAGCCAACTGTTCACCAATTCCTCGCAAAGCGCAATAGCACTTTTACAACTTTACAGTATAAAAGATTAAGTTATAATTACCTCATTCAAACTTCTTTTTAAGGAATTGTCGAGCCATTGTGTAATGGGTAATGGAGTACAAATCAAGGCCTCCCCCTCCCCCTCTCTTGCTATTACACATGTTCATACATCATAAAGTACGCAAAAAGGAATCTAAAGTAGAAGACAATCAGACTTGTTGCACTCTTGGTTATCATCAGGGCCAGACGGAATCTGCAGACGCAGAATTTCACAGATTTTCTGATTATTTTCTGCAGATTTAGATTATTTTTTTAATTAAACGCAGAATGTTAACATATCTTCATCACAAGCAGAAACACAGTCCGCTAAATTCGGCATATTTTCTTGTTGGATCACTGCTGAAAAGTGAATAAAAAGTCTGCAGATTGCGTTTGTGCCTGGTTATGATGTACCTTGTGTTGTAAAGGTATCACTGGTGATTAACAGCTGTTACTGGAGACAGTTGAAGGGTCAGAGAACCGACCACATGGCCCGTTTGATTTACACAAGCTTCAGATACATATGAACAGAGACGAGGTGACTATAGTCTCATCTCTCAGTACATGGTGCATGGAGAATGTGAGCAATGTTCTACACTTTTTAAAATATACAGAAGAATCACAAAGTGATAAAATACTTCATAAATGCAACAAGAGGTCCAATACTCAGAACACTTTAAGAGTGTAATATACTAATGCGTTAAAAGATATAAAAAACTGCAAGAAAATTAAAAATGTAAACACTTTAAGAGTGTAATATACTAAAGAGATACGTATCAGTTTTACTTTAACCTTTGTGTTGTCTTCCCGTCGACCTGCAACCTTTTCTGGGTCGAAATTTCAACATTTTGTTCTTTTTCTACACTTTTCTCGACGTTTTTGTCGATTTTAATCACATTTTTTTGTCACTTTCTTTCCAATTTTTTTGTCATTTTTTTGGCGTTTATTTAATTATGTTTTTGTCAATTTTGCTGCAACGTTTTGTTTTTCTGGGTCAAAACTTAAAACTAAAATTGGTCGACACTTTTTCTAACTTTTCTTTGGTCACTTTTTTCCAATGTTTTTGTCGGGGTATTTTTGCGCTTTTTCAACACTCTTTTTTTCCCCACTTTATTAAATCTTTTTTTTTTTTTTTTTTTGTCCATTTTGTCCATTTTTTTAATGTTCTTGTATAATCAGTTTTTTTTTCAAAATGCTATAAAATTGAATAAAACACCCACATTCAATGGAAGTAATGAACTGATCATTAATTTTATGGAATCATCCACGTTATTTTTTTGACAATGTGGTTGAAACAAATTTTCTGATAATAGCTAGAAACATTTTGAGAACGGGTCAAATTTGACTCGAGGACAACAGAAAGGTTAAGAGTGTAATATACTAAAGATATACAAGATTTCAAAAATGTAAAACACTTGAGTGTAATATACTAATGCGATAAAAGATATAAAAAGCTGCAAGAAAATTTAAACAAATTTAACACTTTAAGAGTGTAATAAACCAAAGAAAGATTGGTTAATTATTCAGGATGATGTAATCATTCAGCAAACACACTTTAAGAGTGTGTACTATGAAAATAATATTGGTTTTTCAATTCAAGCAACATTATGATTAAAGCGAAAACTTAACAGCGTAAAACACAACTCGTTCTCACTCCCATCTGGTAAAATACGGACGCTTGGTCAGGTACCTCGCTGAGAGACGCTGCCTAAGAGTCTGTATTTTATGAGTTAGGAAACGGGCCGTAGAACAATATGAAGGAAAAACATGATTACTTATTTTCAGACAGTGTAATGTGTGTACCATGTCTGTCAAACTACTTTCAGGATACCCACAATGCACTGTCGGCACACTTATGTTTATGTTTCTTATTATTAACATTATTGGCTTGATAATAGTTAGCATTATTTATTTTTATTACCAATTGAATCTAAGCCCTACGGCCTAATGGGGGACATCGTCCTCAGAGCATCTTCACCTGGACGCTCTGTCCCCCTCTGCTGTTACAACTCAGAATACACACAATCTCTCTCAACAAGACTAAAGGCGTGTGTGTGTGTGTGTGTGTGTGTGTGTGTGTGTGTGTGTGTGTGTGTGTGTGTGTGTGTGTGTGTGGTGTGTGTGTGTGTGTGTGTGTGTGTGTGTGTGTGTGTGTGTGTGTGTGTGTGTGTGTGTGTGTGTGTGTGTGTGTGTGTGTGTGTGTGTGTTTGGTATCTCTACGTACCTACGAGTCGATTTAACGCAGAAGCATAAATCTGCCTTTAAAATAGCTAACGTTTCAACAACAGAAATGTAACGTTACATAAACTAGGTCTAAGGGTTATGATTAGGTGATAATATACATTAACCTACAGCTAAAGACACGTCAGCTACAACATGGGGAAATATAAGGTGACTATATTATTGTTGGGCAGATGAACTTGTAACGTTATAACAAACATAATGATAGCTACACTGACTCACTGTTGTAAATGAGAAGCTGTAAATCAGAAGGTTATCTAACGAGTCTGCTGCCAGCAGGACAGTAACGTGTCTCAGCTTCTGGAAAACAGAAGCCAGAGTATTAATCAAATTATTAAAGATATCTTACGAGTGGAATCTGTCCCGGAGAACTCAAAACAGCCGCTCGCTCCTCCTCATCTTCCCGTTTACCTGACAAAACCACACGCCATGACAACTGCTATTTTACAGAGGACTTTACACCAACTGAGGGCAAGCTTAACAGTATCAATTGGTAGCGATTATAATATTTTAGAAGTTATTTATATTTCTGTCAGCCCGCTTTTTATGTATGATTTATTTATGGAAATGTCAATACAAGAGTATATATACAGGAGTTCTCACAGATACGAAGTGAGGGGATTACAGTATTCATAGATAGATTAGACATAGATTCAAGATACACAAGAACCCCCCCTCCCCCCCAGCAAGACACTTAACCCCTAGTTGCACCAGAGGCGTGTGACCTCTGACATATATAGCAATTGTAAGTCGCTTTGGATAAAAAGCATCATCCCAAACACTGGAAAAAACAGGACTTAAAACAACGTACACTGGCAAGGAGAGGCGTATTTATCTGATCAAATATTAATCATCATCAGAGTCAGATTCACGGAGATGCTTACGGGAAGAGGCCCCATTATGATTTGGACTAACGGCAATCCTCAGTTTCAGCAATAACACCTTTAAATAGTTCACTTGCCTGTTGATGTATAAAGCACAGTCCGCCCCCCGGCCTTTCGTATTGGCTGAGTGCTCTGTTTACATCAGCGATACAGATCAAATGATTATTGTTATTTTTAGCTACACACCACTTGGAATGATCTTTACCAGGCCTCCACTTAACCTCCACGTTACCCAGATTAGTTTTTACAGATTTAATTCTGATCACTTGAGGTCCTTTGCAGTAGGAACTTTCCTTCTTGCTGCACCAGGTCTGGACTTTCACATTAGTCGTGTACGTCTCTGCAATAGTGAGGTAAAGATCTCCATCTGCAAGAACAACAACATACGAGTCATGTTACAGAAACTGTTCACATCCTGACAGTTCAATGCTGACTGATGTTACACAAAATGCTCCTCCTTCTACATCCTTTACTCAGCAAATCAATACATCTGTTCCTATTGGACTCAGAAGTTTATGTTTGCATAGATGGTGGTTATTACTCATTAAGTACATTAGTGTTCAGTTTAAGTAATAAGAATAATACCAAAATGTTATTGAAAAATATACTTAAAGACATATATAGATAGATAGATAGATATATATATATATATATATATATATATATATATATAGATATATATATATATATATATATATATATATATATATATATATATATATATATAGAGATATATCGAGATATATCTATATATATATATATATATATATATATAATTACCATATTCTTCTTTGGGTTCTTGTATTGTAGGAGGAGGTTCTGTTCTTGGTTTTTTTGTAGGAGGAGGTTCTGAAAAAACAAACAAACAGAAGAATTGTCAGTTTGTTTCCTTTACATTTAAGGCAGGTGTTCATTGGTATTTTGTTACAATGTTTTTCCTCTGGGTCTGTGTTTTAATCTTTTTTTTTTTAGGTTCTGAATAAAGAAACAGTAGAATAGTCAGTTTGTGTAATCATTTTCACATGTGAGGCAGGTGTTCATTGGTACTGTATTTAGTTACCATCGCCACATTGATCGTCTTCAGGTTCTTCTCCGCCTGCATCGGGAAAAAACAAACAGGAGAATAGTCAGTTAGTGTAATCTTCTTCACATCTGAGGCAGGGGTTCATTGGTATTTTGTTTACAGCCCATAATGTCATAGTTTAGACTAAAAAAAGTTTTAATTTTGATAAGAACCCTACTGAAGCATGAAGTCAGTGATCTTCAGCAGCTACACACATTTAAATATAACCAGTTCTAACCAGTCCCAGGCTGTAATCAATCATTAAGGTAAACACACTGATGTTAAACTACAGAACCAGCTGCTCTCATTTCCACAGTCAAAATGTTCACTGTGACAAATGTTTGTCTTTGCTAAGTTAGGTAATCTGATTCAAACCATCATGCAGATATCTCACCTTCATACTGTTTTTTAGCAATGCTACGAAACAATGTTCCTCCTGCTGATGTCAGGTCCTGGATTTTGACTTGATTTACTCTTTGTGGCCTGTTGTTATTTTCAGTCCTCCTAAGGTTCTTAAGGTTTTCATGGAAGTTGTTTGGAATATGATCATCAAATGTGAAAGCATTGATGTCCAGCAGATGTTGACCTTCAAATAGTGCAACAAGACAACATTAAAATCATGTTCAAATTAACCACTAAGAACATAAATATAAAGATGTAACTAATAACATTACCTATCTGTTGGAACGTGTTGTAGTTGAATGTTACACAGATAAACGTCTGAGCATTCTTTGCTCCGCTGTCAGGCCAGAACTTATTTTGATCTCTTCTGAAAGGGAATCGTGGTGTGCTGTGTAAGAGCCAGACTCCTGTGGTGGTTTTATCCATCATCACAAGTCCTGAAACATCAACAGATAGACAGACAACTATTGGCTGATAGACTGATGATTGTTTAAATCCTAAAATGTAAAGTCCTGACTGTGTTTTTAATATTTCAAACTAACAGATGATAGACTGGAGCAGTGATCTGACAGAGGGATCCTCCAGCTCCAGATGTCTCTGAGCTCTGTTGCTGCTCTGATGTTTTAGAGTTTTATCAGCAGGAGTCACTCTGCTTTTTGATTTAGTTCACTTGAATGCGTCTCTATGATCTGATGTAAACACAGATCTCATTCAAATGATTCAAAGACAGAAGCTGAAGGAAGTGAACAAACAGGAGTCACAGATTATTGATAAGATAACAGAGATGTGATGTCATTACATACAAGATGTATGACATCACACTGAGCAGCCTCTGTCCTCTGTGATGAAAACCTGATGGAGGTTCAGAGAGATGTTTCCTGTGAGAGGGATGCTTCCTCTACTCACCTTTACTGTGACCAAACGTATCAATAGCATTACATCCTGGAGGTTGGTCACTGTAGGTGATGAATCCAAAGTTGTCTGTCTATAAATGATGCAGAATGAAGAGAAGAAACAATATAATGTTTTAATTATTGGGATGTACGGGACCAATCTAAAGAGAGAACAGCAAGGTACCAAATCTACCTCTGCAGATTCATTATTCAACTACTTATTTACTCACCTGTTGTGTGTTGAACAGTTTCAACAGAGCACGTTGAGATCTTTTTGATGAACGATAGTTGATGCTTTATAATTATACAGACCATAATATCTATCCATCAGTTTGTCATGGTTTCATTTTTATTACAATAGAAACAGAGCTGAAGTTTAAACATGATTCTCACCATTGATGTGGTAAATATGGGCCGCAGGGTGTTTGCCAGGACACCGTTAGGATGGTTGATGGGCTTATAGGTAGGATCTGTAGTCAAGGTATCCTTCTTCTTTCCAGCTGAATCAATGTAAAGATATTCCAAACCTGTAGTTTTGTCTGTAACTGGTACCTTGTAGATGATGTACCTGATGATGATGAGAGAGGACAGAGACTCAGTAGCAGTAAACATATAAAGCTAATCCCTTATATCTTTTTAATATATACTGTATATCTTATATCTGCATGTAGTCTGTGCGCTCTCCGTCTATATCTGAATATCTAAAGAAATGTTAGAGTGTGAACTGATGAAGCTGTGGCTTAATATAAATAAATAAATAAATAGGTATAATAATAAAATTATTATTTTAGCTTTGTTTTATAGTTTGTTCTGATGTCAGTCAGTCCGGGTGCCTTGTACATGATGTACCTGATGATGAGTAGAGAAGAGAAACATTGATATGCAAAGAGGACAGAGACTCATGAGCAGTAAACATCTAATCTATGAATCAGAGTGACCAGACTTCTCTCTACACTCTGAATATATCTACATGTAGTCTGTACACCAGTGTGTGAATGTTTATCTGTTAGGTGTGTGTGTGTGTGTATACCCTAACTAAAAGTTGAGAGAGAGAGAACCTGGCCCGAGCCCGACAGGCATTATGATATTTATGTCCGAGCCCGACAGATAAAATCTCGTTTTTTTTCTCATACTAATGACACATGTAGGCTACGTTTTTGTGTGAAAGCTTTTATGAAGCAGCTGGAGGAAGGCATTCAGAAATGTCAACAGATGAGGTCATCAGCTCACACGGGGGAACAAGCTCACGTTAATCAGCTGTTTAATTTAAAATGTTCAGTGTGTTAACCTTTCCTGATCGCTTCGATTCCGACCGTGATCAGAAAACCAGGGAGACTCGTTACCTCCAGGGCCGACGGTATATAACGTCAGGGTTAAAATCCTGTTTCTGGTGAGACGATGAATGAACTTGGTTTTCAGTCTGGAGTTTATCTCAGACACCTCACACACTGTGTACAAAACTTAAACTTATTCCACCAACTCTGCTCCGGTCGCATCTACACGTCTGCTTCCTCTTTTCTCTATCTTCTGCCCACTTTACACACACACACACACACACACACACACACACACACACACACACACACACACACACACACACAGACACAGACTCATACACACACACCCCCCCACACGCACTGAGCTCTCTTAAAGGAGCCGCAGCACCATTTTACAAGAAATGCCTTATCACGCTGATGGAACCGAGCCCGGCCCGAACCCGACCATCATTTCTAAATATCTATAATATCTGTCCGAACCCGTTGGGCTCGGTTCGGGTATCTATGCCTTATTCTGGATGAATGGATGAGTTGTTCTGTCTCTAAAATGTAGATCAGTGTTTCCCAAAGCCAAGGGCGTAAATTTGGGTTCAACATCGGGGGGGTTGGAAACATGTTGATCATATCAAACGCTTCATTTCCTGCATCATGGTGAATTTTTCTGCAAGAATTTGTGCCTTTTTTGCACCAAGTTATGGTGCAAATGTTTATGATTATGAGATATTTGGGGGGGTTTGCACTGGCCAGTTTTAATTATTGTAGGGGGTTGTAACCCCCCCATCCCACCTGTAAATTACGCCTACACCCAAAGGGTTAGTTTACTGTCCCAGAGGAGAGAAGAAACTATAAAATATTCACATTTAACAAGCTGACATCACACAAGTTTACCTGATTTATCATCAAAAATGACTCAAACTGATTAATGGATTATCAGAATAGTTGGCCATAATATATAATATAATGTAATAGTTGAGGACTAATCCATTCATCTCTGCAGCTGTTGGCCAAACTGGACCTGTCACCTTCTGTAATGTTAAGATTTTATTTCTCGTACATGATGTTAAATTAATTTTCTTTGGGGTTTGAACTGCTGCTCAGACAAAACAAGACATCTGAAGTCGTCCCTTTGCATCGTGGGGGAAGTCGTTTTTCACTGTTTTCTGATCATTTTTAGACTAATTGATTAACTGTAAAAATAATCGACAGACTACGGCTGCAATTAAGATTATATTCATTATGGATTTAGTCTTTTCTATTTTTCCATAAATCTACAAATCAGTTCTATAAAAAGGTCAGAAAACCGTGAAACAATATTGTCAATTGTTGTAGTTTGTGAGTGTTGTCTCACCAGTCCACTTCTGCGTTGTTGTTGTCTCTGCATTTCACTTGTCCGTCAGCGCTCCAGCAGAGCAGACTGACCGTCAGGAAAATCCTCCACATAACTCCCATGAAGGTTAAAAAGGTTAAATGGTTAAAAAGGATTAAGTGAAAAAGCTGCTACGAGGCTGAAATACTGAAATAAAAGCAATCCAAAGAGCAGAAAAGAACTTCTTTGTAAAAAAGACGAACCGTGTTGATCTCAGTCTTCAAAACGATGTCCAAGTCGTCTCTGAAAGACGACTCTGCCGCGTCCTCAGCATCCTTTTATCCTCCTTCTGGGGGCGGTTTCTAAAAACCTGCAAGTTAAACATCTCCATACATGGTCAAAAAGAACACTTGAGCATGAATTGCAAATATCTTTTAATTGTCAGAGTTCTGCAGAAGTGCAATGCAACGTTTAATCTACTATGCTAAACGTACTTATATTCAGTAAGTCCTCCTACAACAGGCAAATATAACCCACCGCTTGATTACATCTCACATCTGAGAAATAGTTTTCTTATAATTGGTACACTCTAGGAAATAGTTTTTTGTTGTTAAATGGCAGTACACTTATGTTAAATTAATTTTGCAAATTTAATCTCAGAAACAGATAAATCGTGATTATTTTAACATTTGGTGGAGACCACTTTGCAGCCGATAGCCTACGTTATTGTCTCCATAGAGATATTTGCCTTGGACTCAAATGGTGCTCAATTAACACTTGACATATTGTCTTAATCATACAGCTGACATAGTGGTTACAATAAACAACAACATATTAACAAAGGGACATGTAGCGTACTAAGACACAGCCTGATCATAATTTACATATATTGCACATCTTTCACGTACAGTGATAAAAACAACCTATTACACAACCCTTTGCATCAGATCATGAAGACATTGCACATCTTTTACTAACAGTGATAAAAACAACCTATTACACAACCCTTTGCATCAGATCATAATGATATTGCACATCTTTTACTAACAGTGATAAAAACAACCTATTACACAACCCTTTGCATCAGATCATAATGATATTGCACAACCCCTGCAGCCTCAAGCAACATTATTTAAAGTTTAAAGTTAGGTAGGTCCAAATAAAAGTTAAGTTTACATTGGGGTACCTTATATCTTCTGCCAGAGGGGAAGAGCTCATACTTGGCATGGAGGATATAGATCAGACAATATTCTCTGTGCTTGCATGGAGAGACTGGTTTCCATTTCTCTCCATAACCTTCATGGCAGTCTTTACCTGACAAGCAAGCTTTAAATGAAATGTTTTGAGATATTGCCATACCTTTCTGGAATCCCATACCTGACTATTTTATTATCCATTGGTTGATTTATGGTTTCAGCTCTAACCTTAATATGTTTTTCATAGCCGGTTTTTGCCTGTGTGCGTTCAGTAAATGCTGGAGGAGCAAATACGGAGGATTATCTGCTCTTTTATGTTTGTGTCACAACGAATATCTTTGGTTTTTGGACAAAACAAGACCTTTAATGACATCAGCATGGACTTTGACATTTAACATTTTATATACCAAAACATTTAAAATAATAATAACATTTATAAAGTGCCTTTCATGAAATTCAAAGACACTTTACAGAATTAATGTGGCTAAGCTACAGGAGGTTGTAGGCTGTGGTAAACAGGTGGTGTTTCAGGAGTTTTTTTAAACATGTCCAGGGATGTAGCATTGTGGATATCTGCAGGGAGGGTGTTCCAGAGGGATGGGGCTGCAACACTAAAGGCTCTGTCTCTGAAGGTGCAGAGTCTGGTGTGGGGAATGGAGAGCAGGCCAGACTCTGAGGACCGCAGGTTTCAGGGTGGGGTGTATGGATGGAGGAGGTCGGAGAGGTACTGTGGGGCCAGGGCATGGAGGGATTTGTAGGTGAGAAGGAGGATTTTGTATTTGATGCGGGACTTGATTGGGAGCCAGTAATGGTGGGGGTTGGGGTGATGTGCTCTCAGGTCTTGGTGTGGGTGAGGACCCTGGCGGCAGAGTTTTGGACATACTGGAGCCTGGTCTAGGGTTTTGCTGGGGACCCCAGACAGGACTCCATTGCAGTAGACCAAACGGGAGGTTATGAAAGCGTGTATCAGAATCAGTTTAATTGGCCAAGTATACTCACATACACAAGGAATTTGACTTCGGTAGGTGTTAACTCTCTATACATTCAACAAATAGACATGTAGTAGTAAACATTCAGTAGACAAATAGTAATATAGACACATACTGTACAATAGAGACAACAATATACATATAGGCACCTATCAGCATAATATACAACAATACAAATATCCAAATAAGACATCATATCAAGACAAGTACACATGGAGTGGGATATAAGGTGCAAAAAGTAATAATGTAAAGTAGTAATAGTGCAAAGTAGTGTGCAAGTTGCATATTGGAATGATAAGTATGTAATGTGTAGAGAAGTGGGTGAGTGGCCAAACTGGGGATCAAGTGTTCAGAAGAGGGATGGCAGTGGGAAAGAAGCTGTTCTTATGTCTGGTTGTTTTTCTGCATAGGGATCTGTAGCGCCTGCCAGAGGGGAGGATGTTAAAGAGTGTGTGTGCAGGATGTGTTGGGTCTTTGGTGATGTTCTCTGCCCGCTTCCTGGTCCTACCAGTGTACAAGTCCTGGAGGGAGGGCAGGGGGGCACCAGGAGAAACCCCATGTATGAAGGTTTCTGCCACGGAGTCAGAGAGTGATGGAGTCTGGAGGTGTTTTTAAGGTGAAAAAGGCAGATTTGTTCTTGTATCTGACACTCTGACCTTCTGCTTTTACAGTTGCTGTTTTCTGATAGTCATACCTTCTGCTTTGTAGTTCCTCTGTTCTGACATTTTGACCATCTGCTTTCTAGTTCCTCTTTTCTGACACTTTCACCTTCTGCTTTTTAGTTTCTCTGTTCTGACACTTTGACCCTGCTTTCACCTGGTAGTAAGATCCAATCTGACTGAACGTATCACAAGTGTACAGCTCTGAAACTCACACTTTCTGCTTGTATGCTTGATGCATGTTGGTTTTCTGTAGTGGACCTGGCCAATGTAGAGAGTAGTATGAAGAGAGACAACAGTAGAGAGTAGTATGAAGAGAGACAACAGTAGAGAGACAACAGTAGAGAGTAGTATGAAGAGAGACAACAGTAGAGAGACAACAGTAGAGAGTAGTATGAAGAGAGACAACAGTAGAGAGACAACAGTAGAGAGTAGTATGTAGAGAGACAACGGTAGAGAGTAGTATGTAGAGAGACAACAGTAGAGAGCACCGTCAAAAGAGTGTCAAAAAGTGATGCCAAGCGTCCCGTCCAAGCGCCTCTAAATATGACTCTAACGAAGACTTTTTGCGTCAATAACAAACGCCAAAGGTACCTGACCAAGCATCACTTTCTGACGCAATGGGAGTCAGAATGTGTTGGATCACAGTTGATGGCAAATCCATCTCGCCCAAACACATAGAAGCACACAGAAGCTATCCAGAACATTCCCAAACCCATCACCAAGGAACAAGTCTTGTCCTTTTTGGGAATATGCTCCTATTGCAGAACGTTTATTCCTAATTCTGCAGTTCTGGAAGCTCCTCTCAGTGCGGTCATACATAGTAAAAAACATGCAATCACATGATCATGTTGTCTGGACCTCTGAAGCTACACAAGCCTTTAATGTCCTTAAATTAGCACTGCAGACTACACTGACTCTGGGTCTACCCAACCCAGTCTCACGGCAGTTCGTGAAATAGTCACAAAATTAAATCTATTGATGATTTGTATACACGGACACAATTTTCCAGTTTTTTATTTATTTTTGTAAGTAAAGTGTAAGTAATTTAAAATACATTGGTGTATTTCTCATAAGTAGAAGTTGGCACAGC
Source organism: Sander lucioperca (assembly GCF_008315115.2). Taxonomy (NCBI): domain Eukaryota; kingdom Metazoa; phylum Chordata; class Actinopteri; order Perciformes; family Percidae; genus Sander; species Sander lucioperca. Next base: position 1,250,046 of record NC_050186.1, read on the forward strand.
TGGTCATATGTTGTAGCATCTGCTATTGCTAAATAACAATCTTTCAAACATGTACAGGATAGAAGGGTTAGAGGTCAAAACAGCAGTGATGTTTCCTCGTCTTACTGATATATGTCACTCTCCAGAATATGACCTTTCCAACGATGTGTTTGGTTTAGTCCTCCTACTACAGGCAAATATAACCCACCGCTTGATTACATCTCACATCTGAGAAATAGTTTTCTTATAATTGGTACACTCTAGGAAATTGTTTTTATTAAAAGGCAGTACACTTCTGTTAAATTAAGTTTGCAAATACGTTATTGTCTCCATAGAGATATTTGCCTTGGACTCAAATGGTGCACAATTAACACTTGACATATTGTCTTAATCATACAGCTGACATAGTGGTTACAATAAACAACAACATATTAACAAAGGGACATGTAGCGTACTAAGACACAACCGATCATAATTTACATATATTGTACATCTTTCACCAACCGTGATAAGAGCAACCTATTACACAACCCTTTGCATCAGATCATAATGATATTGCACATCTTTTACTAACAGTGATAAAAACAACCTATTACACAACCCTTTGCATCAGATCATAATGATATTGCACAACCCCTGCAGCCTCAAGCAACATTATTTAAAGTTTAAAGTTAGGTAGGTCCAAATAAAAGTTAAGTTTACATTGGGGTACCTTATATCTTCTGCCAGAGGGGAAGAGCTCATACTTTGCATGGAGGATATAGATCAGACAATATTCTCTGTGCTTGCATGGAGAGACTGGTTTCCATTTCTCTCCATAACCTTCATGGCAGTCTTTACCTGACATGCAAGCTTTAAATGAAATGAGATATTGCCATACCTTTCTGGCATCCCATACCTGACCATGCTCTGTAAGAGAGGTTGACCGGGCCAATGCTGATACTGATTATTAGTAGTTAATGAAACTGATAACTGATATTTGGAACTGATATGCATTACGAACAGTAAAAAAGAAACTCTTTTAGTAAAAAAAATAACATTTGGGAATTTTCAAACTCCAACACAAGTCTGTTTTAATGCTTTAAGAAATAATTTAATAAAACTGAAACTCTAAACAAGAAAAGAAGTATAAATAAAAACATAAGTAGCGTTTCCCCAACCATTATCATTTTTAGACTCTGTCCTGCAACCTGCACCTCACCACTAGATGCCACTACATCTTACATACTGGACCTCGAAAAGAAGTTGGCAGTATTGTGACAAAAAATCTGATTTAGCTTTTTGTATTCTTATATTTTAGTCTATGTATTCTTACTCACGCTTGTATGGTTGTTGTCTTTTCCTGTTGCACATTTTCATTATGTATGTAAGTACACAAAGAACTATGGCAAATTAATGAATCTAAATCTAAAGCAGACATAAATGATAAAATGAACCAAAAATACATTTTCTGAGATAACATTATGGCTTGCACGCATATAAAGGGGTTTAATTGAAATACTGGATAGGTTGTCTGCTTTTACCCAGAGGCATTATCTTCAAATCACTGGAAGAATTGATCCTTCAGCATCCTGACAACAAACTGTGTTTACAGTAGAGCTGCAATGATTAATGGAGTAGTTGTCAACTAAATTAAATCTCTCACTATTTAGATCACATGTGTCAGATCCGGCCCCTCGCATATTTTGATCCGGCCTGCATATCAATTTAGGTCAACAGTCAATATTGGCCCGCCGAGTTTTTGTTGCTTTTTTCTACGTTTTTGCTACTTTTTCAGAGGGTTTTTTGTGCTTTTCCGACTTTTGGGGGGCTTTTTCTGAATTTTTTTCTGTTTTCTTTTTCTATGATCAATAAGGAACTTTTTTCTGACTTTTTAGGACTTTATGTCGACCAAACTGTAAGTGAGAAGACTTTATAAGACATACAATAATACGGTCAAAGATATTTGACTTTTCTCTTAAATAAAAGCATGTCTATAAAGTTTACATCTGGCCCTGGATGTGATTCTCATTCTCCAGTGTGGCCCTTAGTGAAGTTGAGTTTGACCCCCCTCATTTAGATAATCGATTAGTCAGTTTGAGTCATTTTTTAAGTTAAAAACTGTGATGTCAGCTTGTTAAATGTAAATATATTCTAGTTTCTTCTCTCCTCTGGGACAGGAAACTGAATATCTTTGAGTTGTGGACAAAACAAGACATTTGAGGACATCATCTTGGGCTTTTTAGGAAACACTGATCCACATTTTTCACCATTTTTTATATGAAAGTTAAATCCCGTCAGGTTGTAAAATACTAGAAATAGTTTCCAGGAAGAATCCTTAAACATGTGTTTTGTGTCATACTGTCAGTATAATCAGAGGTCTGTTAAATAAGATAATCTATAGAGTCATTCATCAAACATCAGTCCTCTCCTCTTGAGTCAGGTAGTGCTGGCTCCATCTAGTGCTGGCTCCATCTAGTGGGGCTCCATCTAGTGCTGGCTCCATCTAGTGGGGCTCCATCTAGTGCTGGCTCCATCTAGTGTTGGCTCCATCTAGTGTTGGCTCCATCTAGTGCTGGCTCCATCTAGTGGGGCTCCATCTAGTGGGGCTCCATCTAGTGTTGGCTCCATCTAGTGTTGGCTCCATCTAGTGTTGGCTCCATCTAGTGCTGGCTCCATCTAGTGCTGGCTCCATCTAGTGGGGCTCCATCTAGTGCTGGCTCCATCTAGTGGGGCTCCATCTAGTGGGGCTCCATCTAGTGCTGGCTCCATCTAGTGGGGCTCCATCTAGTGCTGGCTCCATCTAGTGCTGGCTCCATCTAGTGGGGCTCCATCTAGTGCTGGCTCCATTTAGTGGGGCTCCATCTAGTGGGGCTCCATCTAGTGCTGGCTCCATCTAGTGGGGCTCCATCTAGTGGGGCTCCATCTAGTGCTGGCTCCATCTAGTGCTGGCTCCATCTAGTGCTGGCTCCATCTAGTGGGGCTCCATCTAGTGCTGGCTCCATCTAGTGCTGGCTCCATCTAGTGCTGGCTCCATCTAGTGGGGCTCCATCTAGTGCTGGCTCCATTTAGTGGGGCTCCATCTAGTGGGGCTCCATCTAGTGCTGGCTCCATCTAGTGGGGCTCCATCTAGTGGGGCTCCATCTAGTGCTGGCTCCATCTAGTGCTGGCTCCATCTAGTGGGGCTCCATCTAGTGCTGGCTCCATCTAGTGCTGGCTCCATCTAGTGGGGCTCCATCTAGTGGGGCTCCATCTAGTGCTGGCTCCATCTAGTGGGGCTCCATCTAGTGCTGGCTCCATCTAGTGCTGGCTCCATCTAGTGCTGGCTCCATCTAGTGGGGCTCCATCTAGTGGGGCTCCATCTAGTGCTGGCTCCATCTAGTGGGGCTCCATCTAGTGCTGGCTCCATCTAGTGCTGGCTCCATCTAGTGGGGCTCCATCTAGTGGGGCTCCATCTAGTGCTGGCTCCATCTAGTGGGGCTCCATCTAGTGCTGGCTCCATCTAGTGCTGGCTCCATCTAGTGGGGCTCCATCTAGTGGGGCTCCATCTAGTGACAAAAATGTTTTTAAAAAAAGTGACAAAAATGTTTTTAAAAAAAGTGACAAAAATGTTTTTTAAAAAAAAGTGACAAAATGTTTTTTTTTTAAAAAAAGTGACAAAAATGTTAAAAAAAAATGTGCAAAAAAAGTGACAAAAATGTTTAAATAAAAATGTGTAAAAAAGTGACAAAAATGTTTAAATAAAAATGTGTAAAAAAAGTGACAAATGTTTAAAAAAAAAAAAATATATATATATATATATATATATATATATATATATATATATATATATATATATATATATATATATATAATATATATATATAATAATGTTATATATAAATTTGGGAAAAAACCCACAAAAACTTCAAAAGGCTCAGCAAAAAATCAACAAACGTTGAAAAAAAGTGACAACAACATCGGGGAAAGCTACAAAAGTGTCGAAAAAAGACGTCCAAAAAGTTTGATAAACTTTTGTAACTAATAAACAGATGTTTATTAATTCAGCAAAAACGTCAGTCGATTCACAGAAAACAGCTGATGAGATTGTATTGGAGATAATTCATCAAAGACCTCTGCATCAGCCAGGATTTAATATGGAAGAGACTCATTTCCTCTCAGATCATTGTTCAAGGTATTAGCCAAACCTGTTACAAGTTTAAAACAAAAAGTACCACATTTAACATTCAACTCTGCTAACAAGTGCAAGAAGTCCTCCAAACCGTACAACAACTAAGGTTGATTATTCCAGCCCTCTAATACGACCCACAGCAGTTCAACATGGCCTATTGTCAAACAGTTTCAAATACAACGCTAACATGTCAACCAGTTACGGTTTGGTTATAGGTAGGTAGGTAGGTAGGTAGGTAGGTAGAGAGGTAGGTAGGTAGGTAGGTAGGTAGGTAGGTAGATCGGTAGGTAGCCAGGTAGGTAGATAGAGAGGTAGGTAGGTAGGTAGGTAGGTAGGTAGGTAGGTAGGTAGGTAGGTAGGTAGGTAGGTAGGTAGAGAGGTAGGTAGGTAGGTAGGTAGGTAGGTAGGTAGGTAGATCGGTAGGTAGCCAGGTAGGTAGATAGAGAGGTAGGTAGGTAGGTAGGTAGGTAGGTAGATCGGTAGGTAGCCAGGTAGGTAGATAGAGAGGTAGGTAGGTAGGTAGTTAGATGGATAGGTAGGTAGGTAGTTAGATGGATAGATAGATAGATAGATAGATAGATAGATAGATAGATGGATAGCACTTTATTGTCCGTAGACACGGAAATTTGTCTTGCAATACAAGCTCCAACAATTACAACACAACATCCTAAAGACAAAAAGCTAAAAACATATAGGCATCAAAAATTAAAAACATAAATAGATAATTAATTAATAAGAGGGGTTCCCTGCCCTGCAAGAGTAGTCTTAAATAGCCATAAATATATAGATGAAAGTGGTGGGGAACTATCACTTCTTTGCCCTCCTGTGTTGATTCAGCAGAGATATTGACAGAGGAACAAATGAGTGTTCATATTTGTTCTTTCTGCAGTCTGGGACTATAGCGCCTCCTATAGCCCATGTTTACAGGGCTGGATATCACCGCTGAACTCTACATTCAATTCCGATTCAATGTCGTATTTCAGTTGCAAAACTAATTATCTCTGACATTTCTACAAGGTGCCCTCTAACTTGCTGCATTATTAAAAGTATCAATGTTTACATTAAAAATTTCCCCAAAGCAGTTACATTAATGTACTTTTGACAGAACATGAACAGACTACAGCTGTCAACACAACACAGTTTAACTCTCCAGACTGTACAGTCAGAGAGTATTTAATGACATTTCATTCAGATATCTGGAGGAGACAGAGGGACCCTTTTCAAATGGCCATGCCGACAACCCTGTAACCCTAACCCCACATTTCTAAGAAAAATCTTAGAAATGTGGGAACAAAGGACTGCGGGAACATTGGGAACAAACATAATGATAGCTACACTGGCAAACTGTTGTAAATGAGTAGCTGTAAATCAGAAGGATATCTAACGAGTCTGCTGCCAGCAGGACAGTAACGTCAACGTGGAAAACAGAAGCCAGAGTATTAATCAAATTATTAAAGATTTCTTACGAGTGGAATCTATCCCAGAGAACTCAAAACAGCCGCTCGCTCCTCCTCATCTTCCCGTTTACCTGACAAAACCACGCGCCATGACAACCGCTATTTTACGGAGGACTTTACACCAACTGAGGGTGAGCTGTAATATACGAAGTTGTAACTTATGACTACGTTAGACTACGTCAGCTAGCGCAACCCTTAAAATGTTAAACTCGTAAACTCCGACTTAAGTTAGAAACGTTAACTTATTACATCAAAATTGACTTGAATTGGTAGCGATTACAGTAACAAACTGTAACCTTCTACAGTCCATGTAGCCTATTAACCAGTTATACAAGGTCTCAGAGTTTAAAGAAGTAGCAAGACACAGTGTAGAAATACTCTGATACAACTATACGTCTTGCATTAAAAATCTGAAGCAAATGTTATTGAAACAACTTAAATGTTGCAGCTTGTAAAGGTGGAGCTCATTTTAATTGACTTTAATCTCAAACTATATCATCATAGATGTAACCCTTCATGTTTTCTCTCCTATCAGGTGTCTAAAGGCCTAATGAACCAGAAACTAGATTTATTAGTAGTATGTATGGACGTTTGCTAAGGAGTTCAGATTAGCTGTGAGACTCGGCGTTATTGTCGGCTAAAGTTAAATAAAACGTGAAACATACAGATGAGTGATGATCCATTTGCAGGATGGAAGCTTAAAAACGTCCCTGTTGCACTGGAACCAATGTTATTTAAAGATTAAACATGTAACTATGGCTCCACATTAATGCTAAGGGTCTAGTAACAAAGAGTAACTACTAACTTTAGTTACTGTAACACTGTCAGCTGACACCATCACCACTTTAAAGGTCATTATTCAGGCTTTGCAGTGATGTCACTGGGCAGGCTTGTCATTATAGAAATAGATCACAGGGTTGGGGGGGGTTACAACTTCAGTGTGAGAGATGATAATGTTTTTAACTTGTGAAAGTCCTGCAGCGTTAACTTCTGAGTTTAGTCCACCAGCTCCAGAGGAGATTGAGACCCTTCAGTCAAATAACAACATCAGTTATTGTAACCCAGACCTAGCAGTTAGTCCAGCAGTAGTACCACAACATAGATCAGTGGAGTCAGAAGTCAAAGTTCACATCTTTATCTAACATGGTGGCCAATGAGAGGAATCTCCAACTACAAGGCAGCAGGTGGGTGTAAAATGATCCACTCTGATCACAGTTTGACATCAACATAAAGTTATTAAAGTAATACTTGTGATGGGACTGTAACAGCTGCTGAAAACATCTGCATGGATGGAGCCATAGACTGTAGGAATAGTGGACGTAGCAGCTGGGATGTCACCCTTTGGTTTGGGTTGAGAAGTTATCTTCAGAGACATCTTTATATCTGTTTCATAGCTGGTTTTAAATGTATGTGTTCAGTTCTGTTTGGTCCTCACTCTTCAAATCCCTTTCCTGTTTAAATCAGAGTTTAATCTCCTCTGGTGTGTGTGTTTGTTGAGGGATTGGTTCTAGTTGTAAATGTTAAATGTCTCTCTGAAGGCCCAGACCAGAGTATGATGAGTGAGAGGAGGAGTCAGAGGGCCCAGCTGTGTCTGCTTTCTCACAAACTGTTTGGACTCAAGAAGAGAGAGACAGGTAGAGAGACATCTGGTCCAAACTTTAACTGAGAAACAGGGAAGACAGCAGAGATCAGACTTGTTAACTTGTTGACACTGAACTTGGCCTTCAGATGGATTTGGACTCAGAGAAACCCAGATTCTGTAACTGGTGTTCAAACTGTGGGGCGGTCCACCTGGGGGCCATAGAGGCCTGGCATGGGTGAGGTCACCTGACCAGACGGGAGGAGCAGATAGTTTGGGAAAATATTAACTTGCTGTCATTTGCATCTTACACGTGGAGTCCACTACAGTCCTCCATGCAAAGGTAGAAACAAAGAAACTTGCTTCCATTTGCATGTTACAATACTTTCTACAAAGGTAGAAAGAAAGACACAGTTCACGTTCCCCATAATCTTACTTCAGTAGAGGGGGGTTACTCTTTGTTTAGGGTGAAGCAGTCAGCGTGTGCTCCGAGATTAGGAGCTATTAACCGTTCGTACGTGCTGGTAGGCGTTCCTCCTCTTCTTCAGCAGACTAGAACACGTCATCTTTTTCTTACATGTTGGGCAAGGAAAGGAATATCAAACTACAAAGCAGCAGGTGGATGTAAATGATCAACTATGATCACAGTTTTGACATCAATATAAAGTTAGTAAAGTGGGTGATTAATTGCCAAAAACCCATAAGGCTGATATACTGGTGGTGATGGGATTTAACAGCTGCTGAAAATGCTGAAACAGATGTTCTTGGGATGAAGAAATACTCTTAAGAGATAACTTTGTGTGTTGTTAGTCGATGTTCTCAGTTGGTATTTGTCACATCATTCTTTACACAATTACTCTCTCCTTGTTTTGTGGTCAAGCAGTCAGCGTGTGCACGGAGATGAGATGCAATTAACTGTTCTGCGGAGCTGGTAGGCCTTCAGCAGACTAGAACGGTTGTCTTTTTTTTCTAGGAAAGGAAATCTGAAACTACAAGGAAGCAGGGACACACCAAAATCCACCTGAACCCCTCTTTATATCGGCATGAATTGGATCCACCGCACAGCGATTACTTATTAAGGAAATATCTCACTTTTAAAGCTGGTTCGTCTATGCTGTATCCATTTTTCCCAGCCAAGTAAACGTGTCCAAGGCAGATAAAAGTGGATGATTTTTCATTCATTAAACACATGCTAAAGTGCCATCTTAAAAGCAAGCGGCATCTCGCTTTTTTGCGTAGGGGCCAGTAATAAAATTGACTTCTGATACTTGGGGGCTTGTGTTTCGATACAATATATCGTGATACTACGCTGTAACCATTCCCCCCCCCAGCCATAGTAAACGTGTCGATCTCTTGCAGGTTTCTGGCGGCGGCTGAGCGGAGCGCAGCGGGATGAGTGGCGCTGCTCTGGGCATCGAGATCGTGGTGGTGTTTTTCCTGGCGCTGTTCCTGCTGCACCGATATGGAGACTTCAGGAAGCAGCAGCGCATGGTGCTGTTCGGCACGCTGCTGGCCTGGTACCTGTGCTTCCTCATCGTCTTCATCTTACCTCTGGACGTCAGCACGGTCAGTACCGAATGAGACGTCACTCCACACACTCTACATGTTGCAGCTGTTATGCGAGTGTGTGTGAAAACTAGTTAGCAAGCGAGCCCAGAAGTTAAGCTAAAAGTTACAGAGAAACAGTTAAAATAGCTAAAAGGTAAAATAGTTAGCTAACAGCTGAAATAGTTATCTAATGGTTTAAATAGTTGGCTAAAGGTTGAAAGAGCTAACAACTGAAATAGTTAGCTGTTGAAATAGTTAACAATATCCACTTTTATATAATGAATAGTGTTGTACATTTGGAACATACATTGGGAATTGATGAAGAGGTACATGAGTTAATCAGACAAGGCTGTGGGTGGACCTCAGGCCAAAAGGGTTGGGTACCACTGTGCTAAATAAATCAAATCAAGTTATTAATCTGTCCCTTCAGACCATCTACAAGCAGTGTAAGATAGACCATGAGGAGCACGCCTCTGTTCCCACCTCCTTACCATCCAATCACACGGCAGCTAACACATCTGTCACACCCACCAAAAGGTGAGTATACAACATGTCTCTCAATAAACTATTACTGCATCTTCTTCAGGGCATCAGCGGATGTTTTTATATCCAGATATAAGATATTACTAGGGTTGGGTATGGTTTGGTTTTTGTTTGAAATGGCTCCTGAATGGATACTTTAGACCAGGCGTTCTCAAACATATCACTCAAAGGTCCGCATCTGATTTTTATTCCAGGTCAGAGGTCCAAAATGATTGGCAATAACAAAATAACATTTCTTCAACTCACTTTGAACTTTAAGCAACATACCTGTACATTCAAGTGAAGTTCTCTTTTTTCCTGCTCAACTTTTGGACCAATTTGGGTACCGGTATTTTGTACCAATGTTTTTGTTGTTGCCATTTTCAACTTCATTGTCCATTTTTCCTCCCATAAATTCAACATCAGAACAATGAATGGATCAATAGACATTTTTCATAACACAAAGTATGTACTGGGCCCGGATTTACTTACAGTTTCGTCCGGAGTTTGAGAATCACTGCTTTAGACTATCAATGATACTACTGACTGCGTGGCGTGAGCGTGTCCGTGTTTATTTGGGCTCCCATGGTAACAGGTTAGAGCGTGCACACTGCCTGTGTGACACGCACGTCTCAGAAAACGCGTGCATGCTAGAAATAGGACCGACGCCTATTTTTCACGCGACACGTCAGCGTGTTGGAAGAGTTTCCAGACAACATAGAATAGGAAAAGATGTTTATATGTCGTTTAGACACAAATACATTTAATAAATGACATGTTGATGTTTGAAAGTCTCGAGGTTTTGACATAAATGCAGATATAAATGTAATTTAAAAAAAATAATGATAAATAATTATCGATATTCAAATATTGCACCTGTCAATCCAGAAGGAAATATTCTGGAGCCTATTTTGCCGTCAATCCTGCCGACGTTGTCTCTGCTGTGATCAGATCAGAATATATTTATGTTTATGTTTATGGAAACATCCATGTGTCCAGACAAGGCTAGTAGCAGCAGCACCGCGTCAGACATCTTTCTGGTGTAAAGACAAAGAAAACGCCACGCAGCTGACACACAACAGAAACGCCACGCTCACGCCACGCAGCCAGTGTGAAGCCGGCCTAACACAAAGTATGTACTGGGCCCAGATTAATTATAGTTTGGTCCGGATGCGGACCTTGGTCCAGAGTTTGAGAAGCGCTGCTTTAGACGATCAGTGATACTTTTAGAGTATCTTTCATTTTTCCTTCAAACATGCCCAGTTGTTCCTTCCCTGTTTCTTCTTCAAAACACTTCTGGAGTTCAGTAGGGTTGGGTATCGGTTGGGTTTTTTCCGTTGTGCTTAAACAGTACTTTGAAAACGCCTCCTGAACCGAATCTTTAAAAAACAACTGCAGACTACTAGCTAATAGTAAGTTAACACTACCTGCTGCCAGGTGTAGTGTTAACTAGCATCATGTGTAACATCCGTTTCAGAGCACCAGACCAGCACCCAAATCAGGCACCGAAATCGGAGCTGTCATTTTTTCCGGAAGAACGCGGGTCTTCAACGTTTTTTTAAGCCAAGGACCCCTTAACTGAAAGAGAAACGGAGCAGGGACCCTCTACTACATATATTATTTAAAATTAAGTTGCATATTAAACTGGACCTATAATTAACTTTTTAGTGCATAGAATACTTAGCTATTAAAGTAATATGTCGGCATGATTTAAAAAAATCAGTAGGGGTGGGAATTACGATACGATATCATCACGGTACTTTTGTCACGATACGATATTATTGCAAATTTAAACATATTGCAATATTCTGCGATATATTGCAATTTATTACCTTTATTTCCAACTTCAAATCTTTCCCCAATTTTAAATGATGTCCCCAAAAGTAAACTTTGTCAACATCTGTTTTACCTAAAAAGATACATGTCTCTGGTTGTTCATCTCACTTCAATTTTATTGCTGCAAAATGGGATTGTCAAGCAGACACACTGACCAACACATATATAATGAAAGATTGATACTTGGCGTCTGTGCATCAATACAGTATTGCCACGGAAACTATCACTGTACTATGCTGTATGGATGTTTTTCCCCCACCTCTATGTGTCAGAGTGAATCTTAAAGATGAACTGTACCTGTGGATGGCTACCTAAGTGACTACCTTACTATAGGCCAGTTAGCCTATAATCAGTGGGGGCTTATATTTGCTAATATGTTGGAGTCATGTTAGTCATGTTAGGACATTCAAAAAACTTTCAAAACCCCTCTACAATGACTTTGAAGACCCCCTAGGGGTCCGGGACCTCCCGTTGAAGATCTCTGCGGTAGAACATTCCCTGCTCATATCTCCTTCTTCTCCATCGTAGTGTCCCGAAGCCCTGCTACAAGCCGTGGAGCTACATCCCTGATGGGATCATGCCGGTGTTCTGGAGGGTGGTGTACTGGACGTCCCAGTGTCTCACATGGTCTGTATCATAAACACCATATCAATTACTCTGCATGGCTTCCTGAGAACACTTATTCTGTTGCTGTTGCTGTCATCTTGTTGTCTTCCGTCTGTAAATTCTAACCTGTACTAATGTCTTTCTGTTTCCTGTTGCTCTCGTTTCAAAACATCTCGCCAAAGGACTACAGTTGTAAATTAGCCGTCTGACTTAAACGGGCACATGCAGTGTTTTCCTTTAGGATTTTGTTTTAGCAGTGGGGGCAGGTCTGTCCGAACACCACCCCCCCCCTCCCGTATGAAACAAAGCTGAGACTTTGCTGCAACACAAACAAATACTGTATATTTATTCACCTCTATTCACACACAATGAGGCATATTTTCAGTTGTGATTGAACTGTATTTTTTGAGGAACTATAGGGCACTTAACATCTACAACAGGTCAACAAAATGAATTTTAGCCTACAAGAAATTCTTCATAGCGAAACCTAAACCCAAAGTATAGAATGAAAACATTCATAATGAAACAAATTGCGTGAGCATTTAATTTGCAACTACTTGAGCATGTAAATAATGTACAGCAGGTTTCATCTTTAAGGTCTACTTACCAGAAATACATTTTCTTCTCGCCCCTATACAAATAGTTTTTACTCAAGTAAATTGTTATATTTAGTTGTTTCTTCGACATCATCTCCTGCCACCATAGAAAAACTCCTTCCATTGTATCAGGATGCTTGAAACTCTCATTTTCTCTTCTTCTTCTTCTTCTTCTTCTTCTTCTTCTTCTTCTTCTTCTTCTAACAAGACAGCTGCCAGTTACGCATCTAGCACCAACTCAAATCTTTATTGGCCAACAGCACATCTAAATCAAATCATTCTACACACATTTTCCAACTCGGGCAAGAGAATTATGACAACATTTATGATACAAAGATGATTGGAAAAACCTGATTGAAACCCATATTTACGGGTAGAGCTGAAGATCTTTGCCCGAACCGAATGGGACCTGACGGGTTCGATCTTAATTTCTACATTCTACATTCTACATCATTTTACACGGGCTCGGGCCGAGCTCGGGCTCAGGCTTGCGCGGTAAATGAGCGGTCAGGTGATGCTTTTCGATTAGCGTGAAAATGGATGCTGAGGAGGTGAGACACAGGCTGGCCTCTGGAGGACTGATTTTATTTCTTTGTTCCAACTTCCAAGTGGCCGATAGCCTCCGTTAGTCACGAATACATGATGTTAACATTTTTATAAATGACTCATTCTTGACAAAAGGCAAAAGAGCTGATGTGTGCGTGCGCACATTTGAATAATGTCGGGCTGTAAACGGGTTCTGACTTTTATAAAGCTGTCCATCAAAATGGACTTGTCAGGTTCGGGCCTTGTCAGGCCGAACTTTATGGCCCGATTACAGCTCTCCCCGCGTGGCGTTTTACTTTTCCTTGGCCATCGGGCAACCTTTATTGTTTCTTATGGTTGAACCCTGTAGAGAAATGTTTATTACAATATACTCCCCCCATATATACTCCTTACCATACGGGTGTGCTTTGTGTTTTTCAGGCTGCTGCTGCCCTTCATGCAGTCCTACGCCCGCTCCGGAGGCTTCTCCATCACGGGGAAAATAAAAACGGCTCTGATAGAAAATGCTATTTATTACGGGACCTACCTGCTCATCTTCGGCTCCCTACTCATTTACGTGGCTGTTCATCCTCAGTGGCACCTGTCCTGGTGAGTGAGCTCTTTCCTGACATCAGACCTGACAAGAGTTATTCATATTTTAGCTTTGAAATATTGCATTTAAGGGAAATTACATTTTTATTTCATACCTGGACCCTATTTTCACATGCATTTGTGTCTAATGGCGCTTACCCACTGCTAGTACCAGCTCGACTCGACACGGCCATTCCATTGCAGATTTAGTACCGCCTCAGCGTGGCTGGTCGTCATAGCGACGCCGCAGGAAACTACCGTGACCAAAGGCGACACACACAGAACATGGCAGGTGTGTTGTTGATTCTCGGCATGTGTCTGTTTGCCAGAAGACACATTTAGTTTCAAAAGAAGCTGGAGGCAGCAAAAAAACTCTGCTGGCTAAACTTTTAAAAATTTAAATTTTAAAATGGCGGGTTTGTTCAGGACCGTCGGCCGCTAGCAATGATGACGCAGTGATTAGTGATGATTCTCTCCGACCAATCAGTAGTCTGCAGGTTTTCACGTCACCTTTTGGTGTCGCCTCAGTTCGCTCGGAACCTCGACGGAGGTGATACTAAAAAAAGTACCTGTTAGCAGGTACCAGGTACTTTTTATCATAATGGAAAACCAAAAAAGGAGAGTAGAGTCAAGGCGAGTTGAGCAGGTACCATGTGGTGGAAAAACGCCATAAGTGACTAGGTTTGAAACTGGTCCAGTATTTAGTGAAAACTCTATAGCTTGTTCAGAATCAGTCAGCGTCCACTAAAAGTTCTGTTGTTGCCGCTGAAAGACTCAGATTATTATTCTAAGTGTCTGACAAGATTATGAAAGGATCCCTACAGAGATAGACCTTTTAGTTAAAGAGTAAGATCCTTTTAGTTTAACATGAAACAGCCCCGAAATCTCCACCAAACTCCACCAGACTCCATGTAAATAATCAGGACTTTTAGCGTGTATAGAGCCAGCATATTTCCACCAGACTCCATGTAAATAATCAGGACTTTTAGTGTGTATAGAGCCAGCATATCTCCACATGTAAATGGGTGAATTAAGGGTTTATTTCAACCTAACCAGAGTGGTGATTGTTGGAACAGTGGAAAGATGAACCAAGACGGCTTTTGATAGTTTGATTTAGTTTCTGTCCACTTTGAATGAAGTGTGTTTTACGATGATAAAAGTCCTGATTATTTACATGGAGTCTGGTGTAGTTTGGTGATGGTGATTTTGGGGTTGTTTCATGTTAAACTAAAAGGATCTTACTCTTTAACTAAAAGGTCTATCTCTGTAGGGATCCTTTCATAATGTTGTCAGACACTTAGAATAATAATCTGAGTCTGTCAGCGGCAACAACAGAACTTTTAGTGGATCTAACTTAAGGTGAACAGTTGCCCATTAGCCCAGCAGTAAACATGCAGCACAGGTCAGCTACCTTTCTGTCCTCCGATGTGCTTCAGGTACGAGCTGCAGACCATCGGGATCACAGCAGCTAACACCTGGGGTCTGTTCCTGCTGGTGCTGCTGCTCGGCTACGGCTTGGTGGAGATCCCTCGCTCCTACTGGAACGCCTCACGGCACGGACACTTGCTCATCAAGACATATTTCAAGGCGTCCAAGCTGATGACGGAGAAGGCGGACGCAGAGGAGAACCTGGAGGACGTCATGGAGGTGGGCGTCAGCCGCTGCACGTTACAGTTAGGGCTGTGAAAATCGGCAAAAAGTGACGTTCAAATATCCCTTCTAAAAACACAGAGGTTTGAATATCTATTTATGCCCATTGTGTCCAAAAGAGGGCAAACCAATACATTAGACAGATAAGACAAATCTACTTATATAGTTATATTTAGGGTTAGGTTTAGGGGTTAGGGTTAGGGGTGAGGATTACCCAATTTGATTAGGTTGGATTAGGCTTTATTGATGCCAAATTGGAAAATGTCAGTGCTACAGCAGCAAAATATAAGACACACAGCGCACGTACAGAATATACAAGGATAGAATACAAGAACAACTTAAAATTAAACATACAAAGGAAAGAATGTACAAACGTATATACAAGTGGCGAATAAAAATGTACAATGTACTTAAATGGTATTTATAGATATCAAAATATCTTTAAAAAGGTCTAAACATAATACCGACCCATTACATAAATTAATAAAATAATGTCTTATATAACGTAAAACTGAAATTCAACACCGTAACTTCAGTTAGTCCTCTCCCTCTCTCTCTCTGGAGCGTGCAGGAGCCAGAACATGACTCAGCAGATTACACCGCCGTCACAGAGACGATTTGTAATTTGTTGAGAAACAACCGAGTTTCTTGCTGTTCCACGAGTTTGTCCGACAATTTCAGCATCCGTCCTCCCTGTCAGAAATGTCCCAATCTAGTCTCTGCAGTAAAACATTGACGTTGGAGTCTTTGTGGCGTCAGAAGCACCATCAACACACCTCCTCTCTCGCTGTGAACTCTTCTCCTGACCCGTTCATCAGACAGGAAGCTAAAGGTTTAGGGAGCAGCGGCCCACGAGAGAATGTATTTTCTCTCATAATATTCAAATATAGTATTTCATATTTGAATGTCTGTTTCTTTTTACAATTCGAATATACATTTAATATACATTAATTCTTGTCTTTTTATAGTCATAGTTAATATTTAATAATAAGCTATTGCACTGTTCAATCCCTGCACTGTGGGTTAACCCACTGCACTAACCCCACTTTTGCACCACCACCATTGCACACAGTCTACCATAGACCCTTATCATGGTCATTGCATCACATGGTCAGTCCATACCAGACCTTAAATTGTTAACTCTTTAAATTTCTGTAAGTGATTTTTTTTTATGTATGTGAGATATACGTGTGTATCTGTGTTTGTTGTGTTATGGTTGTCTAAGCTACTGGATGCCTAAAATTTCCCTCGGGTTGATTAAAGTGTCTGTCTGTCTGTCTGTCTGTCTGTCTGTCTGTCTGTCTGTCTGTCTAAATTTAGAATATTTGTTGACAGTCCTAGTTACGGTGATGTTTGATGTTCAGATGGTATCTGTGTTTTCACTGTGAATCTGTTTTTTTCTGCAGGAGGTGAGAAAAGTCAGTGAATCCATCAAGTATAACCATCCGCTGAGGAAGTACATCGATACCATTCTGAGAAAGGTAATTGGGGAAACTTTAACAGCAGCTCTCAGTGATATGATCCATAGATCAGATGTGATGAGAGAGGTAATGATCTGCCGTGTCCCCTCTCAGTGTCCCGTGGATTACCAAGAGAAGATGGGCAGGAACATGGACGACTACGAGGATTTTGACGACAAACAGAACACTTATCCCAGTGAGAAGAGCCTGGTGAAGCTCCATAAACAGGTGAGAGGGGGAACGGAGCAGCAGGCTCGGGCCGGTGTAAAAACCTTCAAACCGGTTTGATATCAAGCCAAACACCAGACCCGTTTACCAAATACAAACTTGTCTCCGCCGCTCCCACGTGAGACATGAGAGAGAGCCCATGATTAGTGTGGCGACTCCAATTCACTTGGTGGCGGTGATGCACCTCTAAGACTTTTTACCTGCAGTGAGGTTATAATGAACTCTTTGGTTAGGTGTTTACGCTTCTTTGAGACTAACTCTGCCATATATGTTACGCTACTGCCCAACACTGCTTGCAGTTGCAGTACATGTTTGATTTAGCGCTGTGACGCTGATGCCACAGGTTGCTAATGACAGCTACTTTTTAATTTGCCAGAAGAAGTTGTTGACAAACTGGAAATCAACCCAACTCTAAGGTACAGTTACAGTTTATAGCAGCCGCAAATTGTGAACATGAAATTTCCTGTCTGTAGAAATATGTGTAAAGAAGTTAATTTTAAAGCTGAGGTAGCAGCCTAAATTCCTCCTTAATCTGACCAATGAACAGCCAGGTGAATGGAGGCTAAGAAACAGGAGATGTGACGGCCAGTGGAGTATAGACAGAATCACCGTGATGTGACGCTAAAACTTCCTCATCACCATTTGCTCAGCACCATTAAATTGTATGAACAGGACGCAGGAGTTTTCTACCTGCAAGTTATTGTAGACAAACATAGTGATTGAGTCTAATCCGTGTGTGTGTGTGTTTAGGTGATCTACGCGGTTCAGAGGCACAACAGGACTCGTGTCCAGTGGCAGATCCTTCTGCAGCAGGCCATCCACCTGGAGGACGTCGCCAAGAATGAGACCAGCTCAGCGCACCAGTTTGTCCACAGCTTCCCGTCCTCTGAGCCGGCCGGCTGGTTCAGCAGATACGTGTACACGCCGACTGCTGGTGCGTATGAGTGCCGAGTCATTTCAACTAAGCCTTGTTTTCATCATAACCTTCCATTTAATTCGATGTAACCCATCAGTAGGGATGCACCCATTAACCGGTTTCACTATTAACAGCACTTAGAAAAGTCACTGTTAATGTATCGTAAAGGCTCTGCTACACCCAGTGTTTCTGTTGTAACTAACAGCAATGCAGTAGCGGTAGGCCTGCACGATTCGGGGGGAAAAATATGAATCACGATTTTTTAGCTTAGAAGTGATATCACGATTCTCTGCCACGATTTTTTTCTCACAAAGTTTAATGTTTATTGCACACATGAACCATGACAAAACAAAACAAATTGGCAGTACCAAAGCACCAGCACTACAATGTGGGATGTGATGTATGTGCAGTGTGCTGAAACTGTGTGTGTGTGTGTGTGTGTGTGTGTGTGTGTGTGTGTGTGTGTGTGTGTGTGTCTGTGTGTGTCTGTGTGTGTGTGTGTGTGTGTGTGTGTGTGTCTGTGTGTGTGTGTGTGTGTGTGTCTGTGTGTGTACAGAGTGGTACTGGGAGTGCTTCCTGAAGTGCTGGTTCTACCGGCTGCTGTCGGTGGTCCTGACCCTGTTCAGCGTGGCCGTGGTCTGGTCCGAGTGCACCTTCTTCAGCACCCGCCCCGTCCTCTCTCTGTTCGCTGTGTTCATCCAGCTGGCCGAGAGAGACTACAACTACCTGTACATCGAGGTGAGTACGATATGTAAGGAAGGTGAATAAGAAACATGAGAGAAAAGCAGCAAAAGAATGGAACAATCACACAAGGTCTCCTCCCACTCAAAGCTCTGCCTTCCTCTTGTTTCTGACCTCTCTGGGGGTTAAAACACTGACAGCTCTGAAGTATCCGTCTCTCTGGTTTGTGATGACCCTTTTCTCCACCAGATGGCGTGCTTCGTCACTATCTTCTTCCTGTGTACCTGCGTTTACTCCACTGTGTTCCGCATTCGGGTCTTCAACTACTACTACCTGGCCTCCCATCACCAGACTGACGCCTACAGCCTCCAGTTCAGCGGCATGTGAGTCACAGGAAGTTAGATATAATACTATATATGTACAGTATATACATGTACATATGTATGTATGTATGTATGTATGTATAGGGATGTGGTTCTCTCTGGACCCTCTGAACTTGTAAAAGCTGAGATACAATACTACAATACTGATCCTGGGACTACTTTAACATGTCCAAACTAGAAGAAATGTAATCTACTGTAACCTGTAACTGATTACTGCAACTTTGTGAAATCTTTTTAAATTATAGGCTTTCTTTTCTCTTGTGAGTGTGTGTTTTTACAGGGTACATTGGGGTTTTAGACTTATATGTAAATGTTTGAGAACCCAATAAAACATGAATATAATGTCCAGGAAAGATCTTCTGGGCATGCAGCCTCAGAGAGGAGACAGAAGAGCAGGAACTGTTGATGTGTGGGTGTACAGCGTTATGTAAAGTGATTTAAAGTGATATTTTATTGTCATTCAAACATTTTAAGACATAAGGGAAGGACATGTGGTTCCCAGGTCCAGCAGCATACAGTGCTTTGGCTGAAATAGACCCTCTAAATAATAAATCAAACCTATAATAATAGAAGTCATAGTTTAAAAACCGAGCAGCATGTTAAAAGAATAGTGCAACGATAACCGCATGCAGTCGCCACAGTTAGAAACAAAGTGAGGTACAGAACGTATGATAACTGATCTTTGATGCAGACTCTTGAACCTGCAGGTTGTTCTGTCGTCTGACGCCTCCTCTGTGTCTCAACTTCCTGGGTTTGATCCACATGGACTCGGCCATCTCTCACCAGCAGAAGGAGCAGACGGCCTACACCTCTGTGAGTCTGCCGCAGTAACATCCTCTGTGTAGAATAGAATATGTTTTATTGTCATTGGACAGCAACTGTCAAACGGAATTTTTCCGAAACTCACCCTCAGTGGTACACAGATAAAATGACAGTATCAAGGCAAAAGACACAGAATAAAAACAATAAATATAGTAAATACAATAAGAAAAGTCAGATATTGCACATGTTTGTTTGCAGAAGGACTGCTATTGCACCATTATTTGTTAGTGTTCAGTTCTTCTGTGGCACATGGGTGAAAACTGTTCATAATTCTGGATGTGTGGGCCTTCATGGACCTGTAACGCTTCCCAGAGGGCAGCAGGGTGAAAAGGTGATTGGCTGGGTGGGAGAACTCCTGTGTGATGCTTTTGGCCCGACGCAAGCATCAAGTCCTGTAAATGTCTCCTAGGGTGGGTAGTTGTGTGTGTATGATGCCCTGTGCAGTTCTCCAGCTCTCCACAGAGCATCGGTAGAAGGACAGTAGCAGTAAGTGGTCCACAGTGTGCAGGATCAGCTGTCTGACTGCTGTCTCTGTTTCAGATCATGGGGTCGATGCGTGTCCTCTCTTTTATCGCTAACGGCTTCTACATCTACTACCCCATGCTGATAGTCATCCTCTGTATCGCCACCTACTTCAGGTCAGTTTACACACTCATGTTTTCCCTCACGAGAGGATTTAGAGCTCTATTTTCATTTGGGTTTTTGTTGGAGTAGACAAGAACTGCAGCGCTTAAGTTAAGTTAAAGTTTCAAGTCTTTATTTGTCACATATATAATTACAGGAGCGGTCATTGTTCTCAGGCTCCAATATGTCAATTACTTTGTCCATCAGTTGTTTGGTCTTTAAAATGTCAGAAAATGGTGAAAAATGTGGATCAGAGTTTCCCAAAAAGCCCAAGATGACATCCCCAAATGTCTTGTTGTATCCACAACTCAAAGATATTCATTTTCCTGTCCCAGAGGAGAGAAGAAACTAGAATATATTCACATTTAACAAGCTGACATCACACTAGTTTACCTGTTTTTACATAAATAATGACTCAAACTGATTATCACAATAGTTGACAAGCAATCAATCTTTAGCTCTAGTTTGAATTTAAAACTCTGGCAGCAGAGGATCTAAGAGGCTTTGATAGATAATTAAACAACAAAGAATTATAATGCAGGCCAGTCTCCAACCATGAAGAGCCTTTTAACAAGTAGCACAACTTTAAAATCAATCCTAACATTTCATTGAGTGGGTTTCTATAGTTGTATACGATGCTTCAGACGGTATTTTTTGAAGCTTTATCACTTTTTCTCAGCCCTGAAAAAAACATCTAAAGTGTCAAACAAAATATGTGTACAGTAAGATCAGAGTTAGTTTTGCTTCTTGTTTTTCTTTCATTTTAAAGAACACAAGATCATCAACAGTATGTACACACAAAAAAACTTTAAACATGTAGGAGATGTACCAGTCAGGTTAGGGAAACTTCAGTTCCAACAGCAGTTTATCTGGACAGAAAAGAGAGTCGTAGAGAGCAGAACTTTACCATCAACCCTTAAAGACACCGGGAGATCAAACGTTCTCACTTTAATTAAAAGTTCTGGATTCATTTATTAGTTTGTCAATTGATTGTGAAGAGAGCATTACAGTTACCCAATCTTCTAATACAGTGGTGATGGAGCAGTGGATATGACCATGCCTTTGGTGAGGGAGATCTGGGTTAGATTCCCACTGTGATACATCAACCAGTGTGTCCCTGAGCAAGGCACTTATCCCCTAGTTGCTCCAGAGGCGTGTTACCTCTGACATATATAGCAATTGTAAGTCACTTTGGATGAAAGCATCAGCTAAATGACATGTAATGTAATCATATAACAGCTTCATCAGACAAACTGTTATTGTCTAAAAAAAACGGCAGCAGAGGATCTAAGAGGCTTTGATAGATAATAGAACAACAAAAAATTATAATGTAGGCCAGTCTCCAATCACGAAGAGCCTTTTAACAAGTAGCACAACTTTAAAGTGCCCATATTATGAAAAAATCACTTTTTCTGGGATTTGGGGTGTTATGTTGTGTCTCTGGTGCTTCCACACACATACAAACTTTGAAAAAAATCCATCCATGCTGTTTAGAGTGAGATACAGTTTCTGAATGTGTCCTGCCTTCAGTCTCTGGGTGAGCTGGTCAAAATCAGCACGGCTTATGACGTCACAAGCCGAAACGAGCAGGCTAACCGCAACCATTAGCTCGTAGCGTTAGCATGCTAACGCTATGGCTAACGCTAGCATGCTAACGCTAGCATGCTACCTCGTTCTCAATAGCAAAGCACTGCTACAACACACACAAGTTCACCATAATCTACAAAAGAACTACTTCCATGTGCGCCGTCATTTAGAAGTCTCCCAGCTAATCCTGCCTTGTAACTGACTA